>NW_014569712.1:147025-220783 GCF_001313835.1 Polistes canadensis
TTTCAATATATTTGAAACTTTCTTATTTCCTAGTAACTTTTAGTAACTAGGAGTGTACACAAAGTAAATGTGTAATTAAATTCTATTATACATTTAAAAACATACAGCAATTAGAAATCTAATATAGACATATTGTTTCAATTATTAATTAAATGAGTTTACTCGTTAAGACCGATTATCTTGGAACAGGTACACAGGAAAAAGACTTACTAGATTAAAAAAAAACCAATTACGTTCTCCGTAAGCCGTTCTTTAAGAAAAATATCTTAAAAGAAATAAGGAAGAATTTATTAGCGTTGTAAAATTAGTGGATGCGGTTCAACGAATGTTTTGAAAGTTGAAACGAAACATATATATATATAAACATATTTATATATACATATACACATGCATAGAAGAAAAGGAATGCGCTTGATCTTACCGTACTTGCCATTCTTCTACAATGAGCTGGAAGAATACTCGAATACCAGGTAGAAAGTATATAAACAAGTATATTCGTGTGTACGTGTATGCGCGAATAGAAAAGTTATGCATAATATTTTTATAACTTCATCGTTTCTTATGCTTATTAAAACGAAACAAATGATGTCTCAATTAAAATAAGACTTTTTTTTTTATAAAGACTTATATTTTTTGGAGTCAAACACGATGTTATAATAAATTTAATAGTATATTAATTAAACGTAGGTTGAAAAGTATCGAGCCTTTCCTTTCGATCACATTCACGCTTTGATTTAAAACAAAAATATAAATAAATAAAGATTTGTTAATATTTTTTATCGAGACTCGATACTTTATTAAAAATCTATATCGTAATAATAAATTAATTAAAGATAACGACCGCATATAAGGTAATAAACAAATGTATTATTATATACGTTAAGAATAAATGAATTCGTAAAGGTGGGAAGAACTACCTGTGTGTGTGTGTGAATACCCGAATAAATAATAGTCCTCTCCCGAGGATAAGGAATTCTTAGCACCGTTTCATGGAAGCCACTTCGGAGAATCCGGTCGAACGACTCGATCATAGGCTTGTCGAGATGAATATAGAAGTTGCCAGGTAAAATCCCAGTTCAGTATAGTCAAAATGTAAAAGAAAAAATAAGATACAAAAATATATATATTCATTCAAGAGATATAACAAGCTTTACAAAGTAAAGTAATGTCCAATATAGATGTCCGAAGGACAACAGTGAAAGTATTGTATATTTTTAAAGGGTAGTAAATTCGAAGGCTAAAAGGATTAACTTCTTTTTTATTTTTTAATCGTAGGAAGTTCTAAGGAAAACAAATGAAAATAAAAATAAATTTATAGGACAAGTTGGATGTGTTAAGCTACAATAAAAAAAAATCGAATAAACTTGTTAATCTCAACGCGTAAGAAAGGAAATGAAAAAGGAACGATTTAAAAAGAGAACAAAAAAAAAACAAGACAAAATAGTATAATTATATACGCAATTGGTTCAAGGTGCATGCATATTTAATTGACACGATACGATACTAACTTTTATAACATCCTTTTTCCTGCAAACGATGGTTTCCTTTATTGGTCCGCATTCTGAATCGTTCGCGGATAACGTGAAAGTGAACAACAGCGGTGCTCATTTTCGAAAATAACTCCCCGCCCCCTCCCCCTCATCAAAAAATATTAATCCTATTTTTATTTCCTAATAGATAAAGAAATTACAATTCAAAAAAACTTTACGATTAATGATACTAGATCATATAATAGCGTAATCTAAAAACACAAACTAGAATTTCAATGAAGTATCAGCGTAACAAGATTGTGAATTGTATAATTGCGATTACCTTATAACAGATCTAAAAAAAAGAAAACAAACAAGTTAACTTTATCAATAAGTTTTTTCGTAGATAATTGCAAAAAGAAAAAACAAAAAAATGAAGGTAAAATAAAAAGTATCAATTAATTATAAGATAAATAGAGTATCGACAATTATAACGCTTTACATTGTCTCTCCGACAATTGCATTTCATTTAATTACATCTCTTTTCTTGTTAATTTCTATTTTTAATTAGTAAAAGAGATATGAAAAAACACACACATACATATATACAAACAGTCAAGAAGACTTGAACATAATTACACATATACGATATACACAATAATTAAACGTGTTCGATTTGTTTGTACATTTGTATACACAAAGTTGGGAACTGTATTCAACTGATAAAATAAAAGTAAAATTTCTGGCGCGGTTTTGTCTGTTAATAAAAAAAGAAAAAAAAGAAAAGAACAAAAAATATTTGTAATCGAAAGAAAAAAACATATGAGATTCGCTGGGTTTGTCGGTGTCCAAGAGGAGGAGGCTCGACTTTGGAGAACACCTTGTTGGGGGGAGGTGGAGGAGGAGGAGGTGGGAGGGGGAGGGCCTGTTGACGTGTTGGCTGGAAAGAAGAGGAAAGAAAGAAAGAAAGAATGAAGGAAGGAAGGAAGGAAGGCATGCACGAAAGCACGAACTCGTGAAGCCGAGCGTTCAGTTGATCATACTCCTCTAACGGAGCAACATAGTGAAAATATTATAGTGTTTAATCAAAATATATATTTATTTTCTATCATTAATATTAAATATATGTGGAAACAAATATTCGTTCAACGGGATTATTATAATAATTGTTAATGGGAATCGCGTACGTAATTATTTTTATTTTCTTAATAATTAATTGCGAGTAGTACACAAACACATTTTTTTATTTCGAGATGCGTCGAACATATTTAAATATTAAATAAATTAACGATGAGATATATAATAATAATGATAATAATAATAAACGAGATAATGCATTGTAAGGTGTATAGAATGGTTTTTATTATTTATTTAATTTTTTTTTTCTAAGAAATACGAGAGAACTATCGTAACAATCTTTGCACTTGAATGATTACGAGTAGGAGAAGATATCTTTGAGGAATTAAAAAAATGACAAAAAAAAAATATATATATATATATCTATAAGACATAGAAAGAAATAACTTGTCTAGTGCAAGGTTAACATTGATCTTATATGTTAGAATTATAAATTAATAAGGGGGAGGGGGAAAACTTGACGCGAAAGGCTCGGACGATTGTACTTTGATCGTGACGTAATAGATTTGTCTGTAATAATAAGTAAACAACAAGAACAACAACAACAACAACAATAATACTACTGACCATATTCATTTTATTCCGGTTCATAGTGATTTATATTTTTCAATACGACAATCTAAAGATTAGTATTAACATATTCTAGAAAAACGTGTAGAAAATAAGAAAAAAAAAGAAGATAATCTTATTTAGAATTCAACGAGGGATCGTAGTACGTAAAGGAATTTACGATTAGTAGGGATTAAACGCGTGTAAGTGTACGTGTAAGTATTTGAACATCTTTCAGAGATCTTTAGAAGAGAAAAAAAAATCAATAAAAGTTAATTCTTTTGATAAGTGCACCGGCACGTATAATACATATATTTTCTATTATACGATATCAAATACGAATGTGGAATAACAGATTAAATGTTAACTTTCTAATATCGTATAAAGGAAGTTACACACACACACACATTTATACGTATAAGTAAAAAAATCGTTGGAGTTCGATGTACTAATAAAGTCGACGATGTTTAATTAACGTTATATCTGCATATCTTATAATTAGGTCGAATATTTTTCCTCGCGTTAAAAAGTTAAACGTGCAGGCCCAACCCTTCCCCCCCCACCATCCTACCACGTCCCCAAGTCTATTAAATATATATATATATATATATATATCTTTTTTTTTTTTTTTTAAAATATTCGTAAACGTTTTTCTCTGCCTTTTTTTCTATGTCTGCCTCGACACGTTGGCACTGTGACGATAGTTCGATAAAAAAAAGAAAAAAAGAAGAAAAAAAGACGTAATTTAACTAACAAAGCATATATATAATTTCTTTTTTATTTTAATATATATATATATTCTTTTTTTTATTACGATCCGCGTTCTACGTAAGTCAATTAAAAAATAACATGTATCGTATTAACGTAACACAACCCCAACGCGAGCGTGTATTAATTAAAAGAAGAAAAAAAGAAAAAAAGAAAAAAAAAAAGAAAGAAAGAAAGAAGCAGAAACTCGCGCGTAATTTTTAATACTCGTCATAGTAACGTTCGAGCAAGCAAGCAACGTTTACAATTGTGCGTTCTTCCTGAATTTCTCACGGTAATGTCACACACACATACACATAAATTTAGTTTAAATCATTTTATTTATAAAATAAAAACATCCGATATTTTCTCTAATGGAAACACAAATGAGATTATTTTGTCTTTCAAATAGTGTCAAACGTCGTATTAAAATTTGGCAAAGTATTACTTTAAAAAATGTGATCACGTTAGTCATATGTAGAAGAATAAACAAGAATAAGATGTGTTTAACCGGTAGACACATTCGCAAATATGCATTGCTAGTCAGTGATAGAAGCGATCTATTCGAGGAATAAAACGTAGTGTCATCAAACATGTATGCCAGGTTATATACACAGTGTACGATATTGAATCATACCAAACGGGAAGTGAATCTTACGTAAAGAAAAGAAAAAAAAAAAGAATATCTATCATTTTTTTTCTCATATATATATATATTACGTGTGTGTAGTTATTATTAATTAAATATTCTTCTTGAAAAAATATCATATATTTGTAGAAAGATAATGAAAAGTTTGTCAACGAATTGTGTAACAAGTATACGTGATTAGTTCGCGTTTCATATGATGTGTCAGTTTATGTTAATGATTATTTAATATTTCTTTTTTCTATATATATATTAAAGATAATAAATAAAATAGAAATATATTACTTTTTAAAACGATAGAATACAGTACCAATAGTTATCTTTTTACAAACATACTTACAAATTTTCTATATATGTACACATGTGTGTTTATTATGTGTGTACGTAGTTAATAACGTCTAGGATTGCGCAAGATGATATGCAACGCAATAACGCACCGTTGCTTGCCAGGTTAGAGACCCGACATATACAATAATGACATGACCTACCTACCTACACGTTTACTGGACTCTTTCGCCTGGAAATAAGTCATTTCTCTATTAAGCATCTCCCTTTTATAATGCGTCGGCGTTAACAGTCCCGTTCATAGTCAACTAAACAGAGTCAACGTACCACCGAGTTTGCCTAAATGTTTAATCACTATCATGTGTATTAATGTACATATATATGTATGTATATATATATGTGTGTGTGGGAGAGTCATACATAACATTCATTTCATTCCCCATGACCGAATTTACATATGGTTTATCATCGATAAGAGTTAATGATTAAATGACGTTTTAATTTTATGACGAAATATATTCCTCTCTTATAAAATAATCATTATATTTTTTTCATTGTAAAGATATCTAGGATTAAATAGATTATATAAAGTTGGAATATATATATGTCATAATTTCTTGTGTTATGTATTTAATAAGATTATATTTTTCGTTTCAGATTTTTCCTTTTTAATAGAATCTAATTAAATTACAACGAGGAAAAGTATAATACGTAATTTTTGTTAAAGATAATTATTAAATGTTATAACATATAATACGCGTATCTCTCGAGATGAATTATTTATTACAATAATAAAAATAAATAGAAATACAAATCGTGGATTCAAAAGAAAGATCTCGAAAGAAGAAAAAGAGGAAGAAAAAAGATGAAAGATGAGAAATAAATGAAGGTGGGGAAGAAGAAGAAGAAGAAGAAGAAAACAGGTGGAATACCCAGGTAGCCGTTGTTTTTCTCATTCCGATTCTCCTCGTTGACTCTGTGTGTGTGTCTGTGCTCAGCGGAGCTTGCGAAAGCAAGCGGAAGTTAGAGGAAAAAGAAGAAAAAAAAAAAAAATTGAAAAAGGGAGAAGGGACGACGACATCCAGGATGTCCGAGGAATTGCGCACGCAACGTTTAGGGACGTCGTCGTTGTCACACGGAGAATATACGATGCAAAACGATGAAGAAATTATTCAGTACGCTCCTAGGAGCCGTCCTGTCAGTTTTTATGATAATTTTAAGGTAATCATCATTTTCAAAATCATCGAAATATTTTTATTTTCATATTTTTAACGCAAAAAAAAGACACGTGGGGATAAGGGGACAAAGGGAATGGGGGGTAAAGGGGTGAAGGGGGTTTAGACGTTTCGTTGACGTGTTTTGTTGCGCGCGCAACAGGTGTGATTTTAATCACGCGCATTGAAATCTCTTCGACACGTTATTAATCAATTCGAACACGGTAATCCTTTTGTTTCTTTTTCTGATTTTCTATTGGTTTTTTTTCTTTTAACTTTAGTCACGGTTATTATTTAACTCGTTTTATTTCAATGTAAACGAAAACAAAAAAAGTTCATTTAATTGAATCGTATTATTATTGAACAAACTATACGAGATAATCGCGCATTGATGTCACCTTCGAACGTATTATTAATCAATTACGATATTAATCTTTTACCTTTCTTTTTTTTTTACAAGACGTTCATTGTCAAAGTACTCTTTTTAAGATTTCAATGTAAACAAAAAGAGTTCAATTAATTTAATCGTAATTATATCATTTAACGTCGAGATAATTCGTAATTGTTACTCGACACGGTAATCTATGGTTTATAATTCGTAATTAAAATTCGATCGAAACTTTTAAAATATCTATTGTAATAAGAATAATAATTTGTCATATTATTTGTATTGTTCTTTTTTTTTGTAATTTTTTTTTTTTTTTTCTAGGACGTATCGATAATGCCAACGTGCGTGACCTCAGCAATGAGCGTTGGTAATTTGAGTCAGGTTCGAGAGAACGATAATAATACTTCATCGAACCTACCGCAAACTAGTAACAATAATAATAATAATAATAATAATAATAATAATAATAATAGGGTTAGCAGTGCGATGAGTGCTGGTAACGTTTCCAAAATTCACACTGTTAGAGTTACGGGTAAGTTGAAATTATATTTTATTTCAATTGTTATCAAATATATTTTCTAACAGTTCTTTATCTCCCTCTTATCGTGGTAATTTTAATTTTGAACAAAAAGAAATACGTCGAATTCAACTGAATCGTTTTCTTTAACGATTCGGTGGTTTAAGATTGTTGGCAACGATATAAAATCGGTCATTAGAACGTACGATTCTACGAAAGTTTTACCTAGAAATAGAATGACCAAGAACCTAATTCGTATTGCACAGAGTTCGTTTGATATTTTAACGCAAAAAGTTCAAAATTTGACGCGAGTTTATAATGAATAAATTAGAATAATAATTCACATAGAACAATGTCTCATTTTTTTTCTCTCTATAATCGATAAGTTTTAATATTTATTATATATTATCAATGAAAATGTGTTTTTTGTTTTTTTTGAAATAAATGTAATATACACAGGTGCATTATCGATGGGTAACATTGGTAAAACATGTAGAACCGATAAAATAGACAAGGAACTTGGACGTGCACCATCGATGGCCAATTGTTTGTCAACTACCGTTCCCGTTAATCTTGCTGCATCACAAATAGCAGGTCGACACACACCCACGAGAAATTCCCTCAGGCACAGTAGAATGATCGTACTCAATCGTAGTGGTCAAAGTAAGTTTTTCATATGATGAATAAATATTCATTTACAACAATAATAATGTAAACAAATTTTCATTATGTATAATATTTCATTATTGTTTCGACGATTGACGCGTTAAAAAACTACAAAAAAAAAAAGCATGTAACACACCGACGACTAGTACATTAGATAACGGAAGTTAGTTGATATGTGAAATAGAACGCGTGTGTGATAATTCGTAGCAATGCAATTACACCATTATACCGTGGTTGTTATTTCTTACGTAAGATACTAACTCTTGTTGTAACCATTATTCATGCATTGGGGCCATAGGATAATGAAAACTTGGCAGCCCATACATTTTCCATGCTTTACGTTAGTTGGTAGTTGTGAATGCGTGGAAACATTGTGCTCGTGTGTTGGCTTTTAATTTAATCGAAAATTAATAAGCTTAAAGAATACAAAAAAAAGGAAAGAAGAGAAGAAAAATAAAAAAAATAAAAAAACCATGTATAATAATTCAAACGTATTGATAAAATTATCGGAAAATAAATCCGTGACCGGATGAATTTATACTGATAGTTCGATATTCATGACAAGGACAGCTGGTTGACTTGATCGTTCACGTTAAGATGCCATGTATGGAGGGATAGTACGTTCGTTCCGTTTCACCAACACATTTTTTCATCAAACAACACTCCTCCTCCTCCTCGTCGTTCCCGTCTGTTGTGCTTCTTTTTTACTTGAGATGCGAGAAGAAAAAGAAAACGTTTCAACGAATTATTATTTCAACGTGATACGGAACGAATTAGAAAGCGTCCTGCAATTTTATTACACGCACCGTGAGAATTATTAAACTAAAGAAATAAATTACTATGTTTTTACATGTGACTCCGTGTTACCACTTTCTATCTAATTATAATATTAATTATTAATTAATTTATTTATATACTGTCACACGTGTCTGTTTTTTTGTAGGAGCACAAAAATTTTTACCACCATTAGTTTATCATGGACAATTGGCAAAATGTTTGGCAGCATTGCAAACCATACTTGGGATAGCAATTATTTCATTATCGTTATGGTTGTTACTATGGGCTCCAAATTTACCTATCACTGATAATCCTTATTGGAGTGGAATGCCTGTGAGTATATTAAATCATGACAACAATTAATAACAATTAGTATATATTTATTTCTTTTTTTTTTTTTCTTTTCCTTTCAGTTATTACTTTCAGGAAGTTTCGGTGTATGTTTGCTCTGTTGTTTCAAGAAAGAATATCCAGGTATGAGTCCAGGTGTTTGTTTAACGTTAACCAAGGTAAGAATATAATAAATTATTAAACAATTCATTCGTTTTACAAATACTTTAAGATATAAAAATAATATCTCACATTAATATACTATCCGTTTGTTATTCAACAGGGAATCAGTGCATTGCTCGCAATATCGGCATTTGTTGCGTGCATATTAGCTTGCATTTCAGCAGCAGTGCATCTGGCACATCTTATGAGATTAGAGTGTACACCGGCACGCGTATTAAACGCCACGTGTGTTTGTAGGCCACGAGGAGAACAAGGAAATGCAACTATGACAACAACGTTTAAAACCGAAGCATCAGCTGTCAAATATTTGGATTTAAATTGTCCCGAAGTTGAAAGTATATTAACAATATTATTAATATTTTCGTCAACGTGTAATGCATTTGGTGCAATCATTGCTGGATGGTATAGTTATCTTCATTGGAGTACCAGACGAAAAAGACCTAAATACGTACCAGTTAGAACTATGGTGTTTGATTCGAGTAGGTGATATTCCGATTATCCTTTCGTCAAAACTTTATATCTTTATCAACCAAAGTATTATTCGACGATTAAATAATAATACAGTGACGTTTGAATAATTTTAAAAGTGATTCAATTCAATCTAATCTGTAATTAACGATTGACAAAAGTACAACAAATATTAAAACATTTGTTCGAAACGTTATCGTCATCAAGGATGCAACGATGCACAACGATCAGTATTTATTTATAAGAAATCTTAAACATCGTTTCATACCACGTATGGAATTATCTTAATTGTATGCGTGTATGTATGTATGTATGCATAAATATAGGTGTGCGTGTGTGTATGTTTGATCGAACGTTAATACACGTTTGTTCGTATTCGTATTATCGAGCAAAGTTTCGACGATTTTTTAATGCACATAAACGTCATCCATAAACGTAATATCAAAACGAAAGACTCCGAAACTGCATACCTCAGTGTGTTAGATTATTTCGACACTTGCTAGTTCAGCATAAGTACCTCTAACAATTTTATTACGAATATATTATAATTTTATATAATGATAAGAGAAAAATAACGTGAAAATTATCTAGGACAAAATAATAAGTTATTGTCATGTATCAGTATTCCTTCAATCAAAATTGTGCCCACTTTTAATATTCTATTTATAAGTTAATTCATCGTCATCAAATTTTTGACAATAATCTAATTTACATTCCCTTAATTCCTTCCTTCCTTCCTTCTTATTCTTCTTCTTCTATTATTATTATTATTTTGTTTGTTTATTTGCTTACCGAATGTTAATATTATGACTCTTTATTTTTCGATCATCCTTAGGCTCGTTTATTCGAATCTCTGATGCAATAGCATCCTTGTTCGACGGTGATTCCAAAGAATCGCTACGAAAATGTTTTCAAATTGAGAAATACGACATGTAAAAAGAAGAAGAAAAAAGAAAATATATATGTAATAAATAATATGAGGCACCATATACCTGCCAGAATCTCGAACCTTCCGACAAGTTTTGCCAGACGTATGCCGATGGTGATGCAAATCTGAATCATGTGGCAATGATTCAGGTTCGCAATCGGTAATACCAACTTCTTCCGAGGTTGTAGAATATTTTCTTTTATTGGTCGCCAACTCGTCTGGTTTTTCAATCACGATCACCGTATATGAATCGTCTTAACCATAAAAAACAAGAAGAAGAAGAAAAAAAAAAAAGAAAAAACTGGTTGATTACGCAAACGTTCGATCTTTCCTTTTCTTTTCTTTTTTCTTTTTTTTCGTCGTAATTTTGTTTAAATGACACGAGAAAACATCGAAATACGTGCAAATACGAACCGGTGGAATTTTTACATTTATTAGAATTACTCGACGGCAAAACTGGTAAGATTTGTTTCCATCTGGTGAAGGGTGCATCGATGGCTTTTTGCCTTTTTTCTGCTATCTTAAATAATTTCCGTCTTTCCTCGGTACGTTCTTGACGTAATTGTATCTGAAATATGTTTCACAGATGTAATAATATATGATATACATGTATACTTTTTTGTTACGTGTTAATCCTTTCGTTATTAATGATTCTAATGCAGGTGTGTAGAACAAATTTACATGTAATTTAATTATACTCATGTCAAAGTATGTCTTAACGAAAGGATTAATGATTAAATATGTTTTTTTTAAATGACTATGTCTATACACCTTTAGATCATTATTGGCTTCCCTAAGTGATCCAGTAAGAGAAACCATATAATAAATGATTAAAGTCATCAGAACAATTAATGGTATTACCATACTAGCCGATGATATATAATCGAGACATCTGAATAATAAGAACACATGTTTTAATCTCATTTCAATAATCTTTATAATTATGTGATATTTTGATTAATGTCGTTAGAATAAACTCACGGTTTGATTACTTCAGGTAAACTATCTTTGAGACTTTCAGTTGCGAACATGTAAATCCTTGGATAGCCTGAAAATGGGCCACAATGCCAGGATGGTTCAACCCAAACTATGGCATAGCCGACTGGTAATACGCATAAAAATAACATCATCAGTAATAATGCGAAATAAAAATTGTTTGACCTATACGAGAATGAATAATTATCATTTTACAATTGTTTTATACATTTGAAATGAATATTATTGTAACAATTAATTACCTGGATGCACGGAAAACTATTTCGTGAGGTACGTTGCACGTTAAAACAGCCCACGAACGTAAATACATTAATATGCCTAATTTCAAAAGATTCAGCATTGCCAAACCAGGACTGAAGAACATACCCATCCAGACCATACCTTGATTGTTCACCAAGTGAAGTATATTCTCAGCAATTTTAAAATCACCGTATTGTGGAAATTGTTTTTCAAGATCCCAGCACCAACAACTGTTCATGTAACGCACGAATACGGCACGAAAAAAATCCATACCAAGCGTGGCACCGATTGTCATTACCTTGGATAAGTTTCAGATAATCAAATAATCGATAAAATTCTAATTATAAAATAATTTTTATTTCACTTACCAAATCCATAACAGTTAATTTGGCAAGTTCCTGTCCGTACATCGTTTCCCAACAAAGACGTCGCATTTCTTTTCGCGTTTTCAAATCCAATTTTTGTACCGGTACCTCTAACAAAAACGCACAGAAATATTTTATTATATAATTTATATTTTATACATTTTTACACATCACGCGTAACACACATATCTTTTCATTTTATTTGATATACCTTCTTGCGTATGATTTGTGCAAACTCTCTCGTAACAAATGATCATTTGTTTATTTCCATTATTAATAATTACAAATTCGTTAGTTTTGTTCGAAGTATTCGACGTGTTAAATAATTCCTTCTCAGTTTTCTTCGTATTAATTTGAAACAAATTGTATTCCGTCGTAGTATCTTTTATTTCGTTCGTAGTATCAAATTTAATCGTACCAGTGTTAGAATTATATTTTTCGTAAATGTCATAATCATTACTTGACGTAACTAAAGTACTTTCGTTTGAATAATTATCCGTCGAATTTTCTGTTAAATTTACGTCACTTTGATTATCGGTCTCCGTGTTAAAATTATAATCGGTCGTTAGTAATATTTCATTATCAATCATTGTCGTTGTTGACCATGTATTATTCGATTCGTCATTAACGTTTGAAATATTATCGAATATTTGATTACCGTCGTAATATTCTTCCGAATTTGAATTGTAATCACTGTGATAATAATTGAACTGAGTATCATCCGATAGAAATTGTTTGATTAATCCACCAGATTGATCTTGTTTGATCGAATGATCAGTAATATTTGCATAAGCAACACTTCCCATTAATATTAAACTAAGAGATGCTAAAGTTACCGCTGGTGATTCTGAATCAATTAAATTACCAACACATTCTACAGGTATTAACGTACAATTTCTTTTGGCAGGCCTTAATTCGATCGATGAATTTTTCTAAACGAATTCAAATAATAAATACAATAGTATAATTGTGAATATAATTTAATCCCTTTCGTTAACTATCGAAAATATACGTGGTAAAATTGTGATACGTACCATAGAACTTATTTTATTGAAAAGCGCGAATATTAAAGTGTACAAATTCAAAAGATTCAAAACCATTATCCTGTAGAAAAGAAAATTCATTTTAATCATACGAATTATTGATATTTGATACGAATTCAAGATTTTTCTATTACCGTGCCAATTGTACTCGTAGTTGTTTACGTGGATGATAATTTTCTAAAAGGCCTAACACTTCGAATATTATTGGAAAAATATAAGAAATCAAAGACATGACCAAAGTTATTTCATTTTGACGCCACCAATTATTAGTTTCTTCTGCTTCGGCACTTCTCGCGACTACTTTGACTACGATAAATGCTGACAATGTTAATAAAGAAAGTACAGATACGTTAACGAAACTTCTCGTCAATATTATTTTCCAACTGTAACGAAAAAAAATCAAATACGAGAAAAATTTGATCGAATTTAAATTAAAAATATTTTAATGATTTGTCTCACTTTCTCTTATCCTTTTCTTTCTCAGCTTCTTCCAATAATGCTTCTTTAAAACTAAGTACTATACTCGCGACACGATTATGAGCTGTTTCAGGATTACCGATCATAAAATCCCAACCGGTAAAAAGTTTCCACGAGAACGCACACTCGTCTTCCTTTTCCGTTAATTTACTTAAACGAGAATTTTTAGCCATTCTACAAACAAATAATAAGAAACATATCATCATCATCATCATCTGTTATATAATGAAATCTATAGATTGAAATAATAATTTGATTGCATGAAAAAAGTTAACGTCGAATATTATGTACGATTTTTTGGGGGGGTTTTGTAATTATTTTATTAAATAATATCCAACACGAACTTTTCTCTAATGCAAATGCAAATAAAATTTGTTATAAATACTTTCGTAATATCACAACGAAGCTGTAAGTATAGACAACGAGATTGGTGATGAAATAAGCTAATGGTAATCTGTAACTTTTCTTCGAATCGTAATTGGTATACCATCCGTAAAAAAATGGCGAATATCTAAGAACACCCTCGAATTCCCATAACGTCATTAAATGATTAGATTTCATGCTTTCTTCCTTCGGCATCAATTTTCTCTCCCCGGCTAATTTAACGTCAGCTATGAGCATCTGATACAACACAAAAAAGGGATAACACGTTGTGACTTTTTAATATAAAATCATTTAATTTTAATAAAATAATTTACCTCAGGAACTGCTACGAATGCTGTTAAAGTTATAGTAATCACAAAATTAATCCAAAATAACCATCTTAGAAAGGTAAAATAGGATGCCACTGCTGAACCAAAATGTGATTCTATTTCTTTGATACGAAGTTCCCAAGGTATCAACCATGTTTCAAGATTGATTAATTCTCGTCGAAAGTATTGCCATTTCTGTTATTGAAATTTGTATCGTTCGTTAAATTTTACTCCACGATAAAATAATAATAATAATTATAATAATAATCCATAAAATGAGATTTTTGAGACCACCGATCAAATTTATTCTTTTTTTCTTTTTGTATTACCTTTGTGATCAAAAGAGAAACACGAGCAACCACGTCCTTCGTGCTACGATTTTGTGCTAATCTTTCTTGCAACGCACCTTCGTGTTTTCTAACATACAACTTTGCCTGTCTGACCAGTTTCATTTTTTTACGCAAGGCCCATGGTTCTTCCTTAACGCCGCTCAAAACTTCTTTGTGTAATTTTAATTTTTCGAAAATTTGTTCTTGCGTACCAGCACTCTCTTCGACTGAGACAGCTGTTCTGTTTCGAATAATTATTCAACAAACGATTTATATACCCGTACAAAATACCACTATTGAAATATTAGAAAGAAAAAAGAAAAACAAATTCGATATCTATTCAAATTATAAAATAAAATACTGCAGCTGATTAATACAAAAAAAAACCGCGTAATAAAATTAAATGTGATAAAACGAACGAACATTATTTAACTATCAAAGATGATAAAATTATTCGCGTTCAACGAGAATGAACTAAATAAAATATTTAAAAAAATGATTACTACTAACTCGACTGAACTATTCGTGTAAGCAGAAGATCGTCTTCGAATTACATTGGCATCTTCACCCTCTATAGTAAAAGGTGAAGAAGTTCGTCGTTTTCGTTTACTCAATCGTTTTGATGAATTACGTCTTAAAATAATGGCGGATGCGGATGCCGAATAATCTTCTTCCTCGCGTTCCTCGCATTCTTCGCGTTCCTCGTGCTCGTCTAAAATAAAATCAATTAGAATCTTTCATTGTGATTTTCATTGACGAACACTAAAAGAAAAAAACATACACACACATACACTTAGAAATAAATCGTATTACTAACCAGCATATGATTTGTTTAACATTTCCGATTGGTTCATCATCGTTCTTTCATCCTCCAGTTCTCGTATTTCACTCATAACACTTTCCTTATTTATATCTTTCACGTTAAAAAATGTAACAGAAGGTTTGTCGATCAAGGGAAATGACGAAGAAGAAAAAGAAGATAAAGAAGAAGTGGTATCTACCTAAATAAACGTAAACGTTAAATAGAAAAACAAGAAGAAAATCCTTTTCACGATTTATCAATGGATTTAAGCAAATGAAACCTAGTCACGCTAACTGTTGTTTTAAAGTTACCCACGTTTTTTATCTCTGTTTTATATATTATCTCGTTTAATTAATAAACCTAGTTACAATTCATTTTAGCCCTATCATTTCGTACGTTTTATATTTAATTTTGAGATTTGACGCAATTATTACACACCTGTTAAATCTTTTTTTTTCTTTTATCTCTTTCTTTCTTTTACATAAATTACTTGAAATTCAACGCGAAAATATTTGATTTGGATACTTAATCTCGATATTAGAACATTATATATGAATTACAATTAAGAAATTAGATATACAATGTATTATCGAAGTTATTGCAAGAAGGAAGGGTTTGTCCTAACTGCATCGATGGAACTGAACTAACTGACAACATACCGGTAGTGGACAACCTTTTCTTTCAAACCCTTCTAACCGCACCTATTTCACCCTTCTTACACCTTCTATTCGATATCGGTTTATCTCTGCTACTCTTATGTTAGTGTATCGGACGAACCTTTCGTTTCAATGAACTATAATTTGTCCTACCACCTCTCTAATCAAACTAAAAAAAAAGAAGAAAAAAGAAAATAAAAATGAAACCTAAAAGAGTGTTAGATTTAATCTCTGGTAAAACGTAATTCTGAGGTTTTTTTAATGTCCTCTCGTTAGTGATATTACAAAATAAAATTATTTTTTATTACACGAATATTCCTTTATCTAACAATCTTTTCCTAGAATATTAATTATTTTTTCCTTTGACCCTGTGTGTTCGTTAATTAATATAATAATTAAATAATGTTAACGATATATTACATAAAAATGACATCAAGAGAATTGTGAAACTATCGACTGAGAAAAAACATGTGCAACTTGTTAAATGATCCATTCAAAAATGAAGATAATTAATCGTTAATGTTACAAATGTGAGAAAAATACCGAGACGCACGTATAAACGATCGCGACGCTGCCACACCCTTATAAAACCGTTCGTCCTTTTTTGTAGACTCCACCCTTCAGTTCCATAATAATCGTCGTATTTTCTATTAAACATACGTGCGACACGCGATTTCTTAACAAACCCCCGAAAAAAAAAGAATCACCTAAGTCGAATAAAACAGATAACAGTAGTATTGTTTTCTACTCAAAGTTTCCAACAAGGGGTTTGTGTTTTTTTTTGAAATCGAGAAGGTGGGGAAGTTTGTAGGGGGAGAAAGAAACGAAGGAAGATACGTGTAATACATATGTTTGTTTTTCAAGTAAAATTATTACTAGAATTATGCATGTAATATAATTTGTCCAGTAATCCCCATGAGCATTCACATTTTATTTTACATCGTTTCTTTTTCAATGATATTAACGATAACACGATCGAGCATTCTAAAAAACATTAAGCCTATACCCTAAGGATTTATCTAATACCATATTCGATTATCCTTCGTTTCTCTCACGCGATCCCACCCACACACCTTCTAATTTCATTTAATTATGTTCAATGGAAATCGAAAGCTTCGGGAATGTTCAGTCAAGGATAGATAATAACAAATTTGTAATATTTATCTTAACGTTCAATCTTATTTCCATCGTTGACCAGCAATTATTATTTAGAATTTTATTTCCTTATCAGTCAGTCGGTTATTATTTTCTAATTGTACGTGAAAAAAATGTAACAATATATTAATGAAATTATTTTAATAATGATTTAATATATATCGGTGAGTATTTTATTTGTAAAACGTGGTCTCTTAGTTGTCAGGAAAAAGCTTGAAGGAAATTGATTCGCATTTATTGAAATGTAACAATTTAAAATACATTAAACAAAATGTAATTTATAAAAATGAATGTTAATTATTGAGACTTCAAACTTTTTCCTTTAAATACTGATCTGCGACCGGTCAACAATGCGTTAATATAAAAATATATCCTACTTACTCTTCTCAATATACCGGGTAATCTTTTTCTTTCCATATTATTGATTTACACAAAATAATCTCTCAGTTAAATTGTTATCCTTCTTCGTTTTCGCGCGTTATATTATAATTAACGTCAATTTTACGAAAGATACGACACCGATTAACAATAAAAAAAAAAAAGAAAGAAAATCTACGTTCGAATTTGTAATATATTTGTCCGATGATAATCGATGATTTATAATTATTATTATTTTTTTGAAAAATGATATTACCATAACGAGATTATTCAACGGATTTCAAGTGTGTACCGTCTTTACCAAGATTCACCAAGGTACTGTTTGATGGAAACGGAATTCGCAATGATATTTCTACTAATGAATACAAGCCGACTTTATTAACTCATGGGTGTTAAAAGGCATCAGCACGCATCCAGTAGCACGAAATAAGTGATTACTGCCTACATATGTCGACGATATAGACATGCCCGAGGAATAATATTAACCAGATTAATCATCTCTTGTACGCGTCTTTTTTCTTATTTAAAAAAAAAGAAAAAAGTAGAAGTAGAAGAAGAAGAAGAAATTCATTATCCCTCGCAAATCTATGTGCCAAAAAAATACACGTGTATTTTTTTTTTTGTTCTCAATGTATATACAAATAATAATCTATATCCGTCCGCATGTTCGTCTCTTTTTCTCGACAGGGTAATACAAAGGATTTATTTACATATTTAAAAAAACTTGGCGCGACCGTTGCTGTGCATAATTCCTTTGGCACAAGTGAAATACAAGACTAACGACGTTATTCGTTTAAAGTCTTAAGAAAAAAAAAGAAAAAAGAAATATATGTGTATGTCAATTATTTCGTAGTATGACGTGCCCAAGTTGTCCTTTTGACCTGACTCATTAAATCATTTCTCGGTGGTAGACGAGCACTGGTTGTCCGAGTTGGTGGTGGACCAGGGGAACGTAACATAGCGGTTAATTTTTTCTGAACTTGTCCTTTTTCGTTATTAGGATTTAAAGAATTTTCTTTGATGGGCAGTTCTTTGACAATGGTACCCCCGTCCGTACGTTTGCCTTGCGGTGGTGGATCCAAAACTATCGGTGGTATCTCATCTTGACTATAATAACGTTCTTGTTTGATCTTATTAATATCTAACGATGAGGAATTGTGATCATTGGCCTTACAAGGTAACGGTTTAATGAACGACGCTTGTTGAATATCCGCATTTTCCGCGATGCTCGTAGCTGTTGTCCTGTAATTATCCAATTTGTGATTCATAACAGGTGACGGAGTGAAACTATTGGGTTGAGAGACTCTCAGTGATATTGAATTTGGTGAAAGTTGCGCCGAGTTCTGCAAAGATAAAACAAAACAACGTACCATGTGAATGCACATACCAATAATGCATACCAGAGATTTGAATAAACGTTTGTATTGCGTTGTTATGGAAATTCTTGACTTACGGATGGCCTGGAATTAGGAGACAATAAAAATCCTGCTGGTTGCATCGCGTATGGTGACGGCGTACCGTATGGTGATCTTTGACTTTGGTACGGACTTATATTATGAAGTCTTTCCATTAATTGCGCTTGGAAATGTAATTGATCCGTAGAACTGTTGTTTCCTTGAATTCCCATAACACCGAGACTACCAGGATGATACAAAGAATCCATAGAATATGGGCAATATGTAAAAGCCGATGGATCCGATTCCCAAGATAAACTTTGTTCTCCGCTTCGTTGGCAACACTGTTTGATAAGATCAAATATTATTACACGTCGTAAATTCGATAAAACTAATATTTATTAAAATTCATTTAATTTCATTAAAATTCAGGACGTAGTACTTTCCTGTATACAGTTTCCGTGCAAATGAAACTCACACATACCGAAACTGTAACATTTATTAATATTTATTATACATACACGTACACGTATACGATAATAGTATACAAAAAAGAAAAAAGAAAACAAAGAAAATTCGAAAAAAAAAACATTGATATATTAAAACATAAAAGCAAAAAGAAAGAAAAACGATTATCACCATTTTGTTTGATTAATTTCAATTAATAAACGATCAAGCAAAAAAAACAAAAGACATTACCTAGCATTTATTGCTTGCGAGAAGTCCATAATCTTGTGCGAAGACCTGTCGGACAACACCGTCATACTGGCACTTAGCAGAATTATTGTATTAGCGGTTTAGCTTTTAATATTTCACCATTTTCACGAACAACATTTTATCGGGAGAAGATTTTGATCGGTAGTAAGCAAAAACATTGATCAAAATCTTCCAAAATGTGTATTGGAATATTTGTATGAGTGTGTATGTGTGTATGTCGATGATGATGATAACGACGATGATGATGATGATGATGAAAATGATGATGAAAATGATGATGGTCAAGTATATATATAAACATAGTTGGCTCTGGATGATAGATAAATCGACAATATGCTGCGTGCATCTGTCTCGTAAAACGTTGTTAAAGAAAATATTGTTAGTGGTAAAGAAGTTTTGTTTAGAAATTCCACGACGTTTAACTTCTATACCAAGAAAGAGCTCTAATGTAAAATAGAAACGAATATTTAAAACTATTTTAGAGTTTCTCTCTCTCTTTCTCTCTCGACAAAACAAAAGAACATTCTCCGTTGTTTTTCAAACGTTGAATGAAGGAAAAACCTGTCCTCGTTGGTTGATGGTTGGTTGGTTGGTTGGTTGGTTGGTTGTTTGTTTGTTTGCAAGCGGCATGCCGTACGCGTTTTATTCGACTAAAGTAACAAAACAATGCGTACGCGTAAACGCGTAAATCCTTTGATTCGATCGTGAACAAATAAAACGTTAAACTAAAAGACACAATACAATACGGTATATCGCATAATATTCATTCAAGAGCAACACATATTTTTAGTTAACGTTGATCGCATAGCAAATTTTTTACTCGGAATTTAAGAGAGAGGACATATACGACGTTCTTATTGTTGTTGTTGTTGTTGGATGCAAAACGTATAAAGTTGTATGTAAATTGTTTTATTATAAAGTTAAAAAAAAAAAGAAAAGGTAGAAGAAGAAGAAGAAGAAGACGAAGACGAAGACTCTCGATACAAAAGACTGTTACGGTGATGAATAAAACAACAAAAAAAAACAAAAAAAACAATTACAAAATGCATCGGGTTAAAAAACGTTAATGGGAAATGCAACGTTGTTGTGCACAGTAGGCGTCAGACGAATGAGATTTGCTGGTCCCCCATTTTTTTTGTTTTCGTTTCATGGGATTCGGTAGAACGTTACCTGGCCGAGATTAGGTAAATCAGGAATGGTTGATGACTGTTGATGATTTGTCGCAGTTGTCGTCGTTGTCGTCGTCGTCGTCGTATTAGATGATGCAGACAACATTTGTGATTGCGTATTTATATGGCCACTGGATATACGTTCTTGTTCCCTGAGATGACCAACCAATGCTCCTATATGTTCCAACAATTCTTTGTTTTGCACTAACAATTGATGCGTTCGCGTCTAAATGAACAAATATTTAATTATTATTATTAGTAACGTTTAAATAGATCAATAAAAATGTGATATCGTTTATTTATTTAACTTCTCGGTGTAGTAATAGTTTATCGACACAAAGTTAATTTCCCCAAAACCCCAATCGTCAAATTTATATCTAACTTTATTACCTGAGCCTCGATGCGTGCAGCGGTCTCTGCTGCAAGCTGATCCTGTAGAAGTTTTGCATGAGCTACTGCAGCTCTGGTTTGTTGACTCTGTTGCTCTAATCTTTCTCGTAAAAGTTGTATCTCGTGTTTGAGTGCAGTTAACTCGCCTCCTATCAATAAACCACCACCACCCCCACCTCCACAATCGGATGCTACTGTACCCTATTGGAATACATTAAAAATATATTTAAATGTTTGTTCGAACACAAAATGTCTTAGTTTATTTTATTATCAATTAAATAAATTAATTTATTTTATACCGATGGCGATTGTCTAATAGGTGAGGTAGAAGCTGTTGTTACTGGAACATCGTGAGATCTTAAAAAACATGACACCGAAGATTGTTCTTGTATCAAATCCTCTGCTTCTCCCAACAACGATATGTCTGTAATTATATCACACGTATATATATATATATATATATTTATATTATATTATATTATGTATTAAATATATTACAAAATAAAATAATTCTATATACCTTTGTGCAACGTCAACGGGGATGGTTGCGATTGTTCTAAAGTATTTTCATCTTGTTCCTCGTAAACGTCACGATGGTTCTCGTTGCTATGATCCTTTTCCTTTTCCTTTTCCCCACGATCTCTAGCATCGTCGTTAGCATTATTTACACTTAATTTATGGCACACCTCGAATGCTTGGCCAACGGTTCTAACAACCCTCATCGCTTGGCTCTGATAAAATCAAACTCTTTGAATTTAATTGAAAAATCGTATTATTCTATTTACATTTGAGATTAACATTTACGACGAGTTTCTGATAACGTATATTATAATGTAATTTTATGAGAATTCCTTTCGTTACGAAAGGTTTTTCAACTTGTACAACACCTTGGCGAATTATTTTATATATTACGCGTATTTAAAATATATTTTTTAATAGGATTAATTTAAATATGAATTGAATAGAAGGTAAAGTAGAATCTTCTTGCTGATTATAGTAGACACTCGTAACGAAAGGATTAACATCATTTTTATAAACGTTCTCTATTGAAATTGTTGTTCAAATCAGGAACATTTGCAATGTTTATTTTCTACGATGCTTGTTAACTAAATAAAAATTTGTATTATTGTCTTTACCTCGAGTTCCTCGTATTCGTCGTTTTCATCCTCAAAAGGATTTTCATCGATGTTAACGTCAACCGAAGCAGAACGAATCGGTTGCAACGATGATGCACTTTTAGTTCGAACGAACGGTCTCCTTAACTTTAAATGATTCAAAATTGTTTCCGGTTCTTTAAAGGAAAGCTTTTTACGTGGTTTCAGAGAATTTTCGCATTCCGGAACTGCAGAATGGTTCGGAGATGAAGTACCACCGGAAATAGGATTTGCCAAGGTCGTTGAATTAACGCCGGCGTTCGTATTCTTCGTCCAATTTTTCAACATTTCGTTCTGGTTAATCTAATCTAATATTTAATTTGCAATCGAACGATTTTACACCTCATATTGGATAAAATTATGGTTATCGATTTTCTAACAGATTTCTGTATTACCAATTTTACAAACAAATAATTCATTTACTTCAAATTATTCCCACAGATTAATGATTTTTATTCGTTTAACAAAAAACAATTCATCTTCTTTTAATAAATAATTAAAATAATAAAATTCTGCATTTTATGAAAATTTCATTTGCCCATTTTTCACATTGTATACAACACAACTATTTTATTTGATTTAAAATTGAACCATAACTATCGTCCTGTTCTTTTCTATCCCTTTACAAATTTTTATCATACCATATATGTCTTTTTTTTTATCTAATAGAATAGATATAATTTTTTCCTATACGCAAATAAGATTAAACAGCACGAGATAAGTCTTGGAATTAGAGGTGTATATTCACGAGAGTACCAAATAAATTATCTCTCCCGATGCTATGAGAGTAAACAATCTCGGTTTATTTGTATGCCGGATACACAGTCGTTTGGAATAACAAGCAGAACTAACGCATACACGCAAAAGCAAGACCACAACGAATATATCTATGCATATCTTTTCTATACACATTACTTTTTTATATTCTCGTTTCATGCTCCCCCTCCCTAACACTCTAATTATAAAATTCTTTGTAATCATCTAAATATTTAATTAACATTTTTTTTCTTATTAAAACGACTATGATATTGATGAAGCCAAAGAAAAAAATAATAAATCGTACGCGTCCTAAAAAAAAAAAATAAATGTTACATTTGAAATTAACTAAAAAGAAAAAATAAATAAAATATATATAACTATGATTATATTACAACAAATATAAGATCAATCTTTGCAATTAATGATTAAATCATCGTTTAAAATATAATATGAAGAAGAAAAAGAAAATAAGAAAGAAAAAAAACGATAATTGAACAATGCAAAGAGATAAAAAAATAATGAGTATACGAAGAAGGAAGAAACTGGTATAAGGGGTTAAAATGCATGGCTACCTAACACCGTTTCCATCGGTGAACTCCTTCCTTCTTCTTTCTTTAGCCGATGGCAAAAGAATCGATAAATCGTTTCGCTCGTAACTTCCTTCGAAACTATAGCCGATATATAACGCGATACTACCATCCAACGATTCGATTACACAAACATTTTCAACACTGCCAACAAACAACACATTTATTTATCTCTTCTCACACTTTCATTATCGTTTTTAACAACCCTTTCTTTCCGACACGCATCTATATAAATATATACAACATAAGGTATGATCATGATATTGGGTTGGCAACTAAGTGACCATGGGGTTACCTTTAACAAAATTATTAATAAAGATATTTAATTATAGTAACCATTCTATTGGCCTGTGTATTTATTAGTAATTAATAATTATATAATATATATATACATGGATGTGTGTTACCTATATCAAAATTTCCTAAATTGTGTTCCATAGTATCGGGGTTCTTGAAAAAAAATTAAAAATAAAATTAAAAAAAGTACTTTTTGCAATTGATCGATTCACGATTGAAAAGAAAAAGGTTTGGACAAATCTTTTAGTTCAATAACTACTTAAAATCTCTATGATTTTCAATTGATAATCGTTCGGATATATAGAAAAAGGGTTATTAAAAAGATATATTATATCAGAGATCATCGAAGAATGTTATACTAAACACTTTTGACAGCACGAAATGACGAGTAGTAGTGGTAACGTAAACACTTTATAACTTGTTTAAAAATATATATGGATTTTTTTTTTGTTCTTTTTCCTACACGTCAATGTTCTCAAACACAACGTAAGTTGTTATAACGGTGTCCTCTTCTTTTCTCTCACACTAATAAATACACTGAAAAATTAGGCTAACACTTATGTTAAAGTAAAATTGGAGTAACCGAGTTCGTCCAGAAATACCGAGTGAGAAGAAGAAGAGTGTTCGATTCGGCAGCACGAAGCACAATGTGAACCGGCTCGTGGTGAGCTGATTTTTCCTCTGGTTTATTTATAAGTGCATTAATATCTTCTCTCTCTCTCTCTCTCACACACACACACGAATATACATTTAGCCTTCCTCTCACTTTCTCTGTCTATTCTCAATGTCTGAAATTCCGTGTATGAATTTCGACCACTTCTTCTCGTAATTCAATACAAAAAAAATATCATTCAAGTATCGAATTTAGTACAGGTGTCTCTTTAAAACGTCACTATATTCTCATCGTATCATTCGAACAAATAAAAAAAAAAAGAAGAATCTTTTCAAATATCACAAACTTATCTTTCGAAATTTTTAATCTTCCTGATCATCTCGTCTGAGTTAATAAAAAAGAAAGGAATAAAAAACAAAGGAGATTTTTCTTAATAGGAAAAAAAAAAGAACTAACTTCCTTTACTTTACGAATAGAAGCAAAGTTTGATATTGCACCGATGTTGTTTCGAGTATGGCGTGCACGTAAAAGGAACTTTCTTTATTACTTCTGTTTTCTTTTTTTTTTTGAGTCACTCGATAGAATGACGGAGTTAGGTGATGTCATAAATTACCTTTATACGAATAGGGTAAATCTAATCGCGAGGAAGGAAAGAAAAATTAGAAAAGAAAAGAAAAAAAAAAGAAAGAAAGAAAGAAAGGAGAGAAAAATGTTAGAAGTCTCAATTTAATATTTTCTCTCTTTCTTTAAAGCACCCCGCGAGAATGCGTATAATTATTTTTATTTATAGGGAATGAATGTGTGTGTGACGAGAATTGATAGTTAGCCAAGACGAATGTGTTACACAGTCAGGTGGTTAATTGTCTCTACACATATACATGTAATACATAGAAGTAAATAGGTAGAGACATGGTTTTGCATTTGATTTCCCCCATCCATAAAACGGAAACGTTGTACAAGCTGATTTTATTAAATGTTGCCTAAGTGTTACTTACTGCTTACTATTTTAATGACTATTATTCGATATTAGAAACTCGTCGTAGTTCGATAATGATCTAAGGAATTAATTATCTTACCTTTTTACTCGATTTGAAGACGTTACATTTAAATGTGTTACTACTACCGTCGCGAGCTATGTAACTAAATATTTTCAAGTCGTGACTGTCATGGGAGACGTAGAATATCCTGAAAATTTATAACAACAAACCACGAAATTATCAAATTTAAATATAATACTATATTTCTTTATTTATTTATTTATTTATTTATTTATTATTATTATTATTCTAAACGAATTGATACGAAAAATAAAATATGATAATGTAATTTATGTCTCTCACCTGTAAATTGGATGATGCATCAGATACATTTTGTTCTCTTCCATCCACTGTTGTTTTTTCTAGGAAAAAAAAAAAGAAAAAAAAAGAAAAGAATAAATATTAATAACTTATAATAGATATTTTTTGTGAAAAGACTCGTCTTCCCCGTCCCCCTCCTCGTCCCCCATTGACACGAATACACTCGTGGCAAGTATCCAAAATCCATTTCTCGTTCTAAATCGCCACTTCGTTTTTAGTTGCGAAATGGCACATCATTTGAGAACGTAATGTAAATGTATACTTATATATATACATACACATGTGTGCATGCGTGTATACATACCTTCTTCTTCCGGAGCATGACCTTCAACCCGTCGACCGATACCTCCAACGTCACTTTCTTTTTCTTAATCCCTTTCGCCTTAAAGTCGTACTAATCAAAAAATATTTAACAAAATGACAAAATCGTTGTATATATATATATACATACGAAAAGAAAATCTTATAATTGAATAAATTATGCTAACTCACGCGAATCCTTCGCATCGCTGCTACGATTTCAACTCTGCTAGTTGGTCGTGGTACCTCCATAGAACCGATGAACTGAAAGAATAAAAATAAAATCAAATCAAATAAATGAACACACACACATTAAAAATTATGTGTTTAGAATATATTTATAATTAAATGCTAACATTTATTATCATTTTGTTGTCGGCGTTAACAAATGTTCCTATGTTATTAAAATTAAATATTTCACGTGAGAGAATGATTTTGTTAAATTACCGACGCGAACAATAAACAATTGAAAAATATTGAATACTTGAATAGGTGAAGCCCTCGGGGTTATGGATTAGCAAGGAAAAATGTCTCGTTCTCAAATATGTTAACATATTACATAAATAAAAAAAAGAAGAAACAAAAAGATAACAGCAGATTCGTGTTTCCGCGTTCCAAAGTTTCTTTTGGATCAACGAACGTATTTCTTTCTTTCATACACATATATTGAGCACCTCTAACAATCCGTATTTAGAATCCCCCATTGAAGCTACGACCGGGCCACGTGTTCGAGCGTTTCTAGTTGCACGTGGTAGTTCTCCCACATATGTATATGTATACGAGTAAGAAAAATCGCAAGGACTGAAAAGGTGGCTGCTATTGCTTTAGCATTTGCTAGTTCCACAATACTACTACTACTACTATTACTACTACTACTACTATTACTATTGCTACTACTACTATTCTTTTTATTCGTGAATTAACGATCGATAGTTCGACGTTAAAGTGACTCGTTTTACCTAGGAATACACAATTTTTCTTATAAACCCTCGCGAATAGATAAAGTGAACCCCCTCTTCCTCTTCCTCTTCCTCTTCCTCACCTTTTCTTTTATTCTTCTACTTCTTCTTCTTCTTCTTACTGCAAGTTCTTATTTTGATTCTGACAATACGTGTAACAACAAAAATGAAATCGATTCAAATATTCCAAAGATATCGAACTTATTTTTGTTCCCCCCCCTAATTTTGTTCAAACTAAAAATGAATTCGCGGTTATTCTCATTCGAATTTCGAAGAAATTTACGAATGTTTCTGTCTACCTGTCTGTCTGTATGAATTATCCAAACGAAAAAGGAATGTACATATGTTAACGTATACACGTATGTATGTAATGTGCGTTAGGTAAAAACGAATGAGAAAAAGATAGAGAAAGAGAGTTAAGGAGAGCTTTATGAGCTTTAAAGTCGAGCGCACAAAAGCTTCGACCTTTCTTGGAACGTGTACTACTGAAATAAACACTTGTACAATGACGTCATCACGACGGTACCGGCATAGTCCGAAAATATCTCGTGTCGTTGCCGTCCTCCTCCTTGGTTGTTGCACCATGCGCGAATATCCTCTCGAAATAATATATTTTCTATTTTCTATAAAAAAAAAATGTGTAAAACCCTTTACTATTATCCTAATATCCCATTAAGTCAAACCCCGAGATAATCTTTCTTCTTTTACTTGTCGTAAAACCAACTCTGGTGATCTGAACACGTTGATTGGATCGGTCTGTTTCGTATCAGCTGATTTGAATCAATTCAAGTAGCCTAAATCAAACCTAATCTAGTCGAATGTCTGGTCCCTTCTTTTTTTATCTAAGTAATTTATTTATCTTGATATCAAGAAGATAATCTGATAGTAACAATCCGATAATATTAATTGATTTGAATAATTTATGAATATTCTACTCTATTCCCTTGTATCATGATAAATCAGGATACAAGTTGAAAGTGTAAGAAGATGCATCGTTGAATCGAATTATTATAAATCTATACGAATGAGTTATTAAATTGCAATATTATGTGTATACATAAAACATACATATGCATATTTATATATTTATAAATATATTTGCAAAAAAATTATGCAAGTGTGTGTTCCTGGTTTATTGTAAATTACGATCGATGGAAAATAAAACTATGATTGATGGAAGTTCTCATCTTCTTCTTCTTCTTGGTTAAAAGAAAAAGTAAAAGAACTCAGGTTGGGATTATCAAACACCCCAGAAAAGAAAGGGTGATATTATACACGATGATTAATTATTATTAGGGAAAATATGATTGGCCTATTGGAAATATATCATGGTCGTGATTATTACCTTGGCGTGGAAGATGATTCCACGGTGAAAAGCCTCCTCGCTGTGTAGCGGTATTCGTGTATCGTACTCGTCATTATGCACGAGATTATACTGCTTCTTAGAGGGCATGCTTCTTCCAGCTTCATTCGATCTCGTTCGTCCAGTCTCGCTAAAAAAATCACACGTGTTCCTATGGTCAATTTTAAATGACACTTCTAAGACCCCACCCCCCACAATCACAAATTTTCTAATATGATAAACTAACATAAGTCAAATATTAAATTATTAATGTCCATGCAAAATTAATAATCCAAAATATAATATTCATTTCATTTTTAAAATTGTATATCTTGTTCTTTTTTTTAAAATATCAAATCATTATCTTTCGCACGTACATCGTGTAGGATTATTAACAAAGGGATTTGAATTCTAATTATAATTAAATGAAAGTGAAACAATCTTTGAGAACAATTGTTTTTTTTCTCTTTACGTTTTACAAAGAAAAATGTTGAAATTAGGATTTACAAGTAAATAGAAAAAAATGTAATTAGTCTGTTTAAGAGTATCGTTCAAGATCGATTAATTCTGAATCATGTCTCGTGATTCGATCACGAGTTAGTACAATTCTTAAAGCATATGTGTAAAATCTGACTCGCATGTAGCAGATACGGGGGTAGTGGATGAAACACGTGCTACAAGTGGCCCCGAATTCAAGGTCACGTACACGTAGCCCGTATCTCATCGTCCTGCGAATTCATCTGAGTAATCGCGATCTCACCAAATTTAGTATAATAATCTATATATATATTCATAATTATTGCATTACTTTCATTTTCTTATATAAAAAAAAAAAAGAAAAAAGAAAAATTATATTCGCCATTATGAACTTATGGTATAACAGAAGAACGAATCATAGATTCAATATAATCGATGATTCCTTAATTATATAAAAATGTACAAATAAATTAATCATTTATTTAATTGCATAGAAAAGAAAAATTACACACAATAATATACAATTAAAAAGAAAATAAGGAAATAATACAAATATAAGTGAAATAAAAAGATGACGAATTTCGATTGAAATTAAAAGATCACTGGTCAATAAAGAAAAAGAATAAAAAAAAAATAAAAAGAATAGGAAAATAATTTGAATCTAATGGTATAAGACAAATAGAATATGTTCTATCTCTAATGTAGATCCCTTATGTACGCTTTGTTCATACAGACATATCCCCTATGCGCATCTGTATCGGCATCACGATGCCGAGTTCAATCACCACGACAGAGGATGCATTTTTGCGCGCGCGCGCATCTCGAGCGCACACCTGAACGCGTCAAGGTGCTCTCACACAGGTTTCCAAGCTCGGAACAAAGGAAAAGGAAGGAACCTTCGATACATATGCCATTTATATATATATAGATATGTGTGCATAGATATATTGTATTTATCTCGCGTGTATCTTATAAACCTTCGTGCATAATTATTTCTCTTGGACCACAATTTATATTTGTACTTTTTCTTTTATTATATGTTTTTCTTTTTTTTTCTTTTTTTCTTTATTACGATTTCACAAAATTATACATCGAGAAAAGAAAAGAAAAAAATATATATATATGTATATGTGTATAATTTTTCGAAACGATTAACTTTAATATCAACGATCACGAAATGTAGTTGAAATTATTCTATATAGTGTATTGAATTTTGATATAATATTGAATACAACAAATTCCAATATAAAATGTATAATTGCACGTTGAATTGGTATTGCATGAATTCGCGTTTGTACGAAACCAAGTGTCGGCCATATTTTCGGCACGTTATAAGAGAATTTATTGTACTCTTGGTATGGTAAAATTATGAAATGACGATAAGTAAAAATCACGATCAATGATTAATTATATCTCAATGATAAATCAAAATGAATCTAATTATTGTATAAAATAATAAAACGAAGATAATGTTCGATCGAAACACCCTGTATAATGAACGAATCAAAGGAAAGGAAATAAAAAGTCGAATCCTCGAGCTATTTCGTTTACCTTCACCTTCCATTTACCCCACGTGCGTTAAGAGAATGCACCGCCGCGCTCTTTCGTGTTAGATTTAAATGCGACTTCACATAGATCTATCGTTGCATAAATGATAACGATATTATGCCAAAAGGTACGTCTTTTTTAAATATCTTTTTAAATTACAAAAAAAAAGAAAAATAATAGAAGCATAAGAGAAAAAAAAATGGAGAAAAAGAATAAGAATAAAAAAAGAAGAAGAGGAAGAAGAAGAGTATTATATAAATAAATGTTAAACATACCCGACAGCTGATTGGACGATCGAACTCGATCGGTTCTCATCAACCGCTTGGATTCGGTTCGACGTAAAAAAACGTAGAAATTGTTTGTGAACGTAGCTTTAGGTTGGTGGACGGCCAACCGCTCAGGCGAAAGGAATAATCACGCATTCAAGTTAGTAGACACGGTAGTAAGAAGGCACACCAAAGATCCCACATCTCGCTCGATTTCGCATACAATTCCTCCTCCTCCTCCTCCTCCTCCTCCTCCTCCACCTCTTCGTCGTCCCCACAGGTCGTTGTCTTCGGTTAGTCGTTTCTATCTTTTTCTTTTCCTTTTTTTTCTCTCCGAAAGAACCTTATATACTCGTCCTATTGGGCTTCTCTCGTTCTTGGAAGAAACGAAGCAGCACACAAATGTTAAGAGACGCGAGGAACCAAGGAGTGCGCTCAGCACTCTGTCTTCTCATTCATCCTTTCGCGCTTCTCCTCCCCTCCCCTCGTCCCCTCCTCTACTACCACCTTCTTCTCCCCCTCCTCCTCCTCCTCCTTTCTCCTTTTCACAGTCCAATGGACTGTGTGGTCCACGTTCTCCGGCGAGTCCGCGACTTCTTCAAATACCTTTTTAACTTATCCTATGTCCTAATCCTACCCCGTAACTCTAATGACTTTAGACTCGTGTTGCCCTTCACAACCCACCAAGAGGAAGAGGAAGATGAGGAGGAGGAGGAGGAGGAAGCAAATACGGGGTAATATTGCATACAAGTTTTGCAAAAATTGGTATTATTATCGGACGGAAGAACGGCTATGGCAACGGCAACAGTGGTCGGATCCGCGAACCGCGCGAAACTGAGAACGAAAACGGAACAGTCCTTGCCGTCGTCCCTATTATCACACCACACGCCTTTACTCCTACCTCTTCTAACTTGCTCGAACCGTGTCATAACTTAGCCTCATACACTTTCAAATACAATTTCTTCCTTCCGTTTGTGAAGGACCACCAACAAGCAAGAAGAACAGTTTTAGTTGGCTAACAATTGTCAATATTACATTTTAAAAGGATCACCCCAAAAGACAACCGGCTCTACTGTGTCGCATAATCTAAACATCATCCTTCTTTCTTTTGATCCCTTCTCAGAAACTACTACCCCTACCGCCCCCTTTTACCCCTCCCTCCTCCACCTCCTCCTCCACCTCGTCCTCTCTCACCGTCCCTTTCCTCTTCCCTACCTATATCTCGATGTACAGTGCTCTCTACCTATAAGAACACGACGTCCTTCTCATAGAACAACGAACGCGAATCATTCACCCCTTAACCCAACCGAACCTAGCGTCATACTGAAAATGCACTGTGCAATGGCAACCGTCAAAGTGAAAGAACCCGCTCGTCTAACTGGGACATCTATCGAATTCGAATCGAAGTTTTATCATTTATTTTCTTGCTCGATCGATACTCCTACTTGTTCGGTCGATAACTATACTTGTTCAGTCGATATCCATACTTCCTATATTATCAACAATTATTTTTCGGAATAATTAATTATTTGTTAACAAAACCTTATATCAATTATTAGAAAAAATGCAAATTCAAACTGTTGAACGCAAAAAATCTTAAGTTTATTTATTAAATTGTAATTAATTAATTGTAATTTATGCATCCTACATGCAATTGTTAAAAAAAATGTGTGTATTGTGTGTGTATGTATGAGGTAGTACTAAATTTATTATAACAATGTTTTCTGTAAAAATTGTATATTCTATAAAGTCCCTTGTATCAATAAAGTCCCTTGTATCAATAAAGTGCGTATGAAATGTTCGTGCGAAAGAACGAATACTGATATTTATTTGCTTAATAATAAATAATAAATATTAGATTGTTACTAAAAAAGAACGTTAGTTGCGTTTCTTATAGGCAAACCTTCATCATTTAAAAGATGATCTTTTGGACATTCAAGATATTTAGGCCCGTCCCCTATACGCGTGTATATCATATATTTTATTTTACCTGGTTCGTAAACTTTATTATCAATTTTGTCTATTAAATCCTGAAAGTAAAAAAAATATTTTATTTATTTTATACATATTTGAGAATCAGGAATAAAATATGAACAGTTCCATGTACCTGTGATAATTGTACCGTTTCAATAGGCATGCCTCTTTTATAATTGTCCAAATTATTACTAGCTGGCGGAAAATAATGATCTAAAACTGCTATCACTTCTGGAACATTCTGCTCTAATAAATACAAAGTAGCATTCGGTCCTGCGTCGAATGTATATGCTACCTATAATTCAATTTTACAATAGAATCCAATTGAAACGTATAATCTTTATTATAAATAAACATATATGTAATACCTTTATGTTTCCAATTACGTTATGATACGAATGAATAAGATTTATAATTGCAAAAGAAATATTATTCATGTATACAAGTGGAGGATAACTATCTAAACACACTGCATGCATTTGATTGGATTCTTTCATTGTAATTTCAGCGAAAAGATTAAAGTTTTTCGACAGAATAGCAGATTGTAATAGGTCTGCTCGCTGAGGTGTAATATATTTAGCACGGAAATGTGAAAGTTCAGAGGTATCCCAGGTTCTCTTCATCCCAACAGCACTAGAGACCATTTTCTTGTCGTCGTCCACCTGAATGCATGTACATTAATAATAATTAAAAATTATCATTAAATACAACGTTAAATTTATATAAGGACAAATCTTAAAATACAGGAATACGCACAACTAATATTAAGCATCTCATTTCAGGCCAACTGGATGCAGGTGCTATTTGTTCTGCTATGCTGTCAGTGCCATATTCAAATTTTCCCATACGCCATCTCACAAAACCACCTAGAGTACTTCGGCATGCTGAACCAGATCCCATTCGTGCGATGATACTAACATCACCCTTGTCCAATAAATTAAAATTATAAATTTATTAAAAATAAAAAAATAAATTTTATTTAACTCTTTGAGCGGTGAATACTCTTGGTCAAAACACTTTGTAGGAATCGACATTACATTCTTAACATTAATATTAAAGAACTCATATAAGCATTCGTAACACTCAAAGAGTTAAAGAAAATAACATAATTATATTTGAATAGACAAATTACCTTTACTCTGTACAGTTTAGCAAGAGCTAAAGTGAGACACGCGTATCCTGCAGCACTGGAAGCCAACCCGGATGCAGTTGGAAAATTATTTTCTGAACAAATATGAAGCCTCCAATTCATCATTTCTTTCACAAGCTTCGCTCTTTTCCTAACTTGAGAAAATAAATTTATTATAATATTAGTTTCACACATATATAAAATAAATCATTCCATTGATATTTAAGGAACTTACTTTCGTACAAACAGTTTTGCAATCTGGGATTATTAATATCTTCTTCACTGAAATAAATTAATAAATAATATTAAAATAATATAAAACTGTAATTCCACGATTTGTTTAAGGATATAAAATTAATAATAATAATAATGCTTACACTCCATTTAACCATATGCGATCTTTTTTGAAATCTTTGCTGAGCATAACAGTTGTTTTTGTACATAGCTGCAATAAATATTCATTATGAATATTATTAATGCATATAATTTACATATTTATTATTAGAAGGAAAAAAAGAAAAATCATAAAAAATTACCTGTTCTGTATCCAGAGTTAAACTTATAGAATCATTAGTAGGTAAGATTAAAACTTCGTTCCGTTTACCCCCTGAAAATAAACCATAAATAAATTAATTAAATATCGACGATATTTAATAATCTTATAAGATAATAAAAAAGAATATTTCAATAATTTATATAATTCGTAATGCATAATACAAATATCATATTTCACTGTCATTATAATAAAATACTCCAGTCACTTCATATTTAAATGATTTGAAACTTGTAGTTGAAAAATAGGTCAAAGATGACTTTTAAAAATAGATACAATTTCAATATAATCTTATCGAGAACTTATTCAAAATATAATTATGTCCGTATATATTATCATATATATGAATATAACTCAAGTATAATTAACATAATTTATATCTACATTTGAAAAACGAAAACATATGTTGGTAACAATACTTGTTATAAACATTTGATTTTATATAAAAATAATTTAATAATAATATCTATTATAATAGAAAGTATCTATAATTTTTGTTATGATAAATACAGAATATAAAAAAATACGTACAATATTTAATGACTGCAATGTTAATAGGTGCAATACACGTAACGGTGCCCATGACAATAATTTAACGAGGTTGGCGCGATTATTTCTCTTACGATGATAACAACGAACTAAACATTTATTGAATACCATGAGTCCCAGTAAAACATTTCTTTTATATATATAAAACACTGAATTTTTGTAGGTTATCCTCTCCCTACTGCCACACTTCATCACCGTTACTAAACGTCGAGTTTAGCCGAAAAATACCGAATCTAGCCGAACTCTACGTCACAACCTTCAGTAAATCTCGATTACAGAATCGAGATAAATCGATTGTACTAAAATGCAAGTATCGATCTCAAATAATATTATTCAAATTCATTTAACTCTTTAACTTATTTCTTATGAAGATAATATTAATAAATTATATTAGATATGTAAAATATAGAGGAATTGGAGAGAGTCGGCACCGATATATTAAATATTTACTACATAAAAAAAATTATTTAATTCATAGTAAGTTTCATATTATACATAGAAGAGCAACTTCGTATTGCATCCGTCATCTCACACATACATACAATGTTTAATTATTATTCATTAATAATAGTAATAATAATAATAATAATAATATACCATAATTAACTTAAATAAAATATACCAATCTTTTTATTTTGATATCCTTTTTCACATGTAAATAAAATTAAATCTGAAAAAAGGGCAAATGATATATATATATATATATGCACATATATATACATATAAGTATTCTCAATAATGATTTAATAAAATTCATAAAAGTGATATATAATATTTTGTTTATATATTAAAAATTTAATTAATATTTACCTGCAAAGTGATTGTGGTAAGCTAGAAATAATCGGTCCATATCCTTGAGAATTATCATACAATTCGAATAATGGTGCAGCAACTAATTTGTAATTTTTCGGTACTGCGAACCGGGCTAAAATAATTCATTAGAAATAAAATCGTGCAAATGGTATTTGTATGTAAAATAAAAAACAAAGGATTTTCTTGTATATTACCTTTTTCCTGTAATTGTACAAGGAACAACCTTTTATGTTCCTTTGGTTTGGTAATGTGGGGAGGGACATATGGATACTGAGGTGGTTCAAAGTTGGGTCGCCACCAATTTCCAATACTATCTTCTATCAGCCATTCCTGTTTGACTCCGTCTTGTTGTCCAAATGTCTAGAAGTTATTAATTTAAGTATATTACACTTAGTATGCATTTTCAATAATTTTCATAAAATAGCATATAATATAATACATTCTTCTTCATTTATAGTCCACTAAGAACATGGTTACATTATATTTGAAAGTGTCTGATATTACATTGTTATTTTCTTTTTGTTGTAATGGACAATTTTTTGAGAGTTGCCTAATATGTTCCTTGCACAACCTCCTTTACATTATTATTATTATTATATTGACATTAATTACATATGTCAGAAATATTCACTTTGAGAAATACCTCTGACATGCATTCCTTAAAAATACATAGTGAAAATGAAACAGCTGTTGTACATGTATATATATATTGATACTAACATTCACAAATTTGGCAATATATATATATATATATATATAAAATTATTAATCGAGTTTAATGAATGACCTACTTTGTAAATTAAAAAACCATTAGCCCTGCTTTGGTTTTCAATCGAGTATTTTGTTAGCCTACCGATACTGAATTTAATTTTATACATTATATACAATATATATATATATATAAATAATTATATATATTTTAATAAGTTATTTATCAAACTTTAAAGCAAAAAAAAATCCAAGAATAAAATTTAAATATACAATCTTTCTTATCGTTTTACAATCTTCATATCCAGTCTGTTTAACGTCCATATTACATATACAAGAGAGCTGGATAAGAACAATGTTCTTAGCTAACCAGAGCATCCTATAAGCTTTGTCTTGTAACTACTACGAACATCAATTTTTCCGGGCATGCAGCGCACTAAAAATATAGATAATACCTCTTATAATAGTTAAATGAAAATTCCCTAGTTTGAGCTACAGGCCCGGTTACATAAGTTCTACATACATCTTTTAAATTCATACAATATACGTTTATAATAAGACAATATTACAATCTAACATATTAAAGTGCCACTCCTAGCCACCCTGTAAGGCAGCATAAGGCGTCGTGGTAACTGTTACCTCAGTAAGGAGCCGTTTTAGGCCCTCTACCTCGTCTTCTCCTGCATTTAGTTCTCCACCAGGTCTAAAACAAACAAAAATAACGAATAAATTATTCATTAAATTCTATAGACTAATAGATTTTTAGATTAACCCCTTGCACTATGATTTAATGCACTGAGCTGCATGCCATATTCAATATTACATTTCATATTTCTTATGTTTAAATTATAAAGCATATCATAAGTTTTGCATATTGTTATAGAGCAAGGGATAATATGGTAAATAAAAATATTTACAATTTGAAGAATGTCGTTCCTAATTGAAGCAGCAGAACATGGGGTAATCCATGTTCGTGAACCAAGAGTACTCCTTCCACGCTCCTTCTCATTCCAATCTTGTCAAATTCATCTCTCATACGTTGAAACCTTGCTGGCACCGATGGATCTTTCTCGAAGAGTGGCTCTTTTGTTCCAAATGAATAGTTTGTCAAAGGATATCTATGATAAATGAGTTGTATTGGTCTGTTAGGCTTACTTCTTTAATCTTTAGCAAGTAAACTCAGCTTCTCCAAAATTATATCTTAAAGTGATAGGGCAACATACAATATAATAATAATGATAATAATAATAATAATAACAATAACAATAATAATAATGATAATAATAATAATGATAACATAAGTATTCACAATGCAACAAACTTTAAATTTCTAACAATTCCCTAATTTTTTATGAAATTGAATTTAATTTTAATATAATTATAAATAAATATTATATATATTTAATTGATTCTATATGCAGATTATATAAATCTTTGAAAAAGACATTTCTGCCTTTATTATATAAAAATTATGAATATATATTAAAACAATAAAGTTAAATAATAATCTTATAATGGAAAAAATTATACAGAGTATCGAATTAATTCATACCAAATTTAAAATTTTTATATTGATTGAAGCTATCTATATCGATTAACAATATTCTTAAGAAATTAATTTACATATTTATAAAGTTATTGTGTAAAATGAAAAAATATCGAGAAATATATATATATGTATATAGTATACCCAAACTTATTAAACATTTGTTTATGTTAGAAGAAGAAAAAAAAGAGAAGAAAAGTTCACCAATAAAATTACGTATGTGTTATTGTTCATATTCATAAAAAATGTAATCTACATAATTAAACATATTGCGGTACCAATTTAAACATAACAGTACCGATAATTTCTTATATCTACATACATGTAGCATTACCCTTTCCACGATACATAATGTCAAATTAATAATCATACTCCATATTTCAAATATGTATTCTTACGTAGTAATAAAAAGATATAAACAGATTGGAAAAAAATATAATGATAGCTTTGATACCCACGAAGGATGGTTGTAAGTTAGAAAGACTCACTGAAACATATCTATCTTTTACATAAATATTTATCGCGACATTTTACAACACGATTATTTAAAAATAAGGAAAGCTATAAAATACCTTCCTTCCCTTTTATATTTAAAGACAGCAATGTTGTTAGACATCGCAATATTGTACTTGGAAAAATGATTATAAATATCATCAATCTGTAACTTAGTTCTGATTTAAATCATGTGATCTATGATCCTGCATAGTATTTAAAAACTCAGTTTAATAGTCATAATTAACAAGCCTTTCCAATAATAGACTGAAACTTGAAAAACAAATTAGCCGATACAATTCTCTTCGTAACTTAAATAAATAACAATGCGTAACAACAAATATACCCTAGTTGTTATCAGGTATATACATACATAAACGATCTATAATGTATTCGATATAGAATACGTAGCTGCGTTTTAGCGAGCATATATAATTATGATTTATGTATTCCAACAAAAAAATTAATCTCTCTCTCTTTCTTATTTAAATCTTTACAAAGATGAGATTACTTAAAAAGTAGGAAACCGTTAATAAGTCTTTTAATTTCCGTTCAGTCTATACAACAATTAAAAGTTTCCAGGACACGTCCGGAAACTATTAATTAACAAAATTAATAACGCTTGTTCCATCCATACATTTATAACAAAGTAATACAATAAGACAATGTATGAATGTACAAAAAAAGTTTTATATTTATAATTGTGCAGGCTTTTATATATGAAAACATGATCAAATATATATATATTATATTCATCAAAGAAACATAACAACGATAGAATATTTTCTTTCAACCGTACCCATGATTATTATTACATTGATGAAATAACATTACCGAAGAACAGGTTATTCATTATTATTTTTTTTGTGTGTATTTTCAATTCTTTCAATGATTGTAAAGCAGGCAATATTCATTCGAAGTATATAATAATACATCGTGCAACGAACGCAAAAATTATAAGTTCAATACAATCCTAAGTGTTTTAAACGAATGGTATTAAGAAAAGACTTGTGCGTTAATTTGTTTATGAAGCGATATACCATGTATTCTTTGAAAAATTATAATGATATAGTTTATATATAAGAATAAATAAATATATATGATAAAGAATTGATTTAATTTTAATGAATAAATAACGCGCGCACAAGTTTTGTGATATCGCTTACATAAACATAGAGAATATTCTTAACGAAAGGATGAACAGCCGTCTCATGATTGTAACATACACATATATACGTATATAGTATAACAAAAGACTTTAGGAACATAGTATGTATTATCGCTAGCGTCTCTCAACCCGGCTATAGTTGTTCTATAGGAGAGGCAGTCAAAGGAGATTACTCTAGAAAATAATGTGATTAAATCACGTATATGCTGCTCACTTACAAATTAACTGTCCTGTTGATAGTTAGATTCTGTACAACTTTTCCTTCAAAAGAACTATTACTAGTTCTCCTCGGCCACCCGGTGGCCTTCCCTTGCGTTGTTCCCATCGCCATTTTAGTGATGCTAGTATGCTTTAGAGCACAACGAAAAATAAAGGACAACCCAACGATCTCACTGCTTCCTTTGGACTGCTTCCAACCGTTTCCCTTACGATCTAGGAATTAGATCGACACATTGCCAAATCTCTTCTTAAGGATATTTGACAACGCAGCAATATATTCTATGGTTGAATTATATTCCAATTTAACAATAAAAAATTATAAAAATCTATTTTATTAATGATAAATAAACATATATTGTTAATGTGAATAAAATAATTAATACAATAATCATTTTTAATTGTCTTAATTTAATATTAAAAATTTGTTAAAATCAAAATTTGTCCAGATTTTAAATAATCGACCTATCGAATAACATCCAATTAAAATGCTCTGTTACGATAATCGAATCTTATTGGTTAATCGAAATGAACGGAAGTACGGACCGGAAATACAAAATAAACGGAAGTGCATACCGGAAATACTAACTGAAGACCTAACTTCACGAAGGAACAGCTGCTATCATTCATAGTACGATACGAGAAAGAATTATATTGTTAGTCAATTATTTATAATTTCTCGTGCTATTATTTATTTAGAGAGATATCTTCTCGTAATAGTCATCATTTAAATATAGTAAGCTTGGTAATATTTAATTGCTATGATGTTTATTAATTGTATTTCATATATCAGTTTCTTTTTTACTATCGGAAATGGCGTTGTACGACTGTAAAAATATTTTATGTATATCTCAAGAAAAATCAATATTCTCTCATTAGATTGTTAATTTTTTAATTAGAATATAATATTTTTGCTTGTTATTTTAATTTTAATAGAAAAATATTTTACTCGATATTACAAATTATCGATCGAAATATTACTAGATTATATTTAAATGTGCATTTAATGGTGTATGGAATGCATAGTTACAGAAGTGGAGGGGTAAAGGGCAGTCGGGATACTATGTAATGGCGTAGCTACAGTTCTTTTCGTACGAACGTATTTTTCAGAGTGTTTCGTTTGCGTTTATGTTTTGATTATATAAATTTGATATTTTATTGAATAAAAGAGTATTTATAAACTAATATAAACTGTAGTGATTATTATAAATGGAATATTTATGCTTAGTATAATCACGTCATATTTACAGTTGGTTGACAAACCATTAAAGAAAAGGGACGAGCAATTTACAACTTTTTCGAAAGTATTTGGATTTGATTTTTTATCTGCAACACATTTTTGAGATACATTTTCATCGAAAATGGCAGACTTCTTAGATTCCGAAGCAGAAGAAAGCGAGGTTTGTTTTTTCACAATGTTTAATGCATTTTAATGTACCGTATTGCGACATACTTTCATATATTATAGTTAACCTTACATTGTTTCAGGAGGAGGAGCTTGATCAGAATGAAAAAAAGAAGTTAAAAAAGATCAAGGCGGTCGAAGAAAGCGACGAAGAAGATGACGGTAATTCAAAACTTATTTAACATTATTTTTTTTAATTTTCTCTCATTTGCATATTTATACGAGGTTAATAAATGAATTATTATTGTTTAGATGATGGCGAAGAAGTCGCAGATTTAATCGATGATAATCCGATAGAAGAAGAAAGCGATGGAGAGGATAGTGATACTTCTGGGGGTTCTAAAAAGAGAAAAAAGAGTGACGACGAGTTTGATGATAGATTGGAGGAAGAAGATTATGATTTGATAGAAGAAAACTTGGGTGTTAAACTCGAAAGGGTAAGTTTAACGTACTACTTTTTTGTTTGAAGTCCCCAGAGAGATCCCGTATTAAGACAAATTTCTCTTCAATTTAGAAACGCAGATTTAAACGTCTTAGAAGAATACAAGACGAAGAATCCGAAGATGAACAGGAAAAGGAACCGGAAGAGGATCGAGATGCCATTGCCACTGAACTATTTGAGGGCTCTGGCGATGTAAGTATCATTTGGAACTCTTTTCTAGATTTATCTAGTATTCATATAATCATATTTGTATGTATTTCTCTGCATCCATATAAGGAAAGAGATGTCTTTGTGGTAATGATACTTTTTTATTCTATACAAACAAATATCAATCAATTAACAATTTGCACTATAGTGTAATCTAAAGGATTAATATTATTGAGAAAGAATGTCTTTATTCATTCCTATTTTTCATGTTGTATAGGAAGAAGAACGACGAAGTGAACGCAGTCACCGACCAGAGGTTGAGACTCTGGATGAAGAAGGAAGTGAAGGAGATGATGATATGAATGATTTTATCGTTGACGAGGATGGAAGATCTCTCGCAGAAAAGCGTTTGAAAAAGAAACCAATATTCTCTGATGCGTAAGTATTCAAATCACATTTGTTATAGTTTATTTTATGTACACACAATGAAGTATTAATTAATTTATATTGTGAAAACAGAGCTTTGCAAGAAGCACAGGATATATTTGGAGTTGATTTTGACTTTGATGAGTTTGGTAAATTCGGAGAGGAAGATTATGAGGAAGAGGAAGAGGAGGAAGAAGAAGATGAATACTTGGATGACGATGTTGACGAAAGACCAAGAAGACCGAAGAAACAATTTAAAAAGAAAAGTACTAGAAAGAGTATTTTTGAAATTTATGAGCCAAGTGAATTGAAAAGAGGCCATTTCACGGATTTAGATAATGAGGTATGTACTTATAGTTACTGAGGTACTTTGTCTTCTAATTATTTGAATATAATACTAATTATTTTTATTTTTAAATTTGTTATTCTAGATTCGTAATACAGACATTCCCGAACGAATGCAGCTTCGTTCTATTCCTGTTACACCCGTAGCTGAAGGTTCTGACGAATTAGATCTTGAGGCAGACTGGATATATAAACAAGCATTTTGCCGACCTACTATTTCCGTTCAAGATGCTCACTTGAACGAAGAAGCCAAAGAGAGAGCCAAGAAAGGCGTACAAACTATTGGGAAAATTAAAAAAGCTTTAGATTTCATGCGAAATCAACACTTCGAAGTTCCTTTCATCTCATTCTACAGAAAAGAATATGTGCTTCCAGAACTTAATATCAATGACTTATGGAAAGTATATAAATTTGATGCAAAATGGTGTCAATTGCGTCAACGAAAAGATAATTTATTGAGACTGTTTAAAAAGATGAGAAATTATCAATTGGACGAAATTATGAAAAACCCTGATGCTCCGTTACCAGATAACGTAAGAGTGATAAAAGATGATGACATTGAACGTCTTAAAAATATTCAAACTAGCGAGGAATTAAATGACGTTTATCAACATTTCATGCTTTATTATAGTCATGATATACCAGCTATGCAAGAAATTGTTCGTCAAAAAGAAAGAGAAGCACGTCGTGAAGCTAGAATACAAAAAAGAAAACAACAAATTGCTGAAGCCGAAGAGAATGGTGAAAATCTGCCCGAAGAGGATATTGAACTTGCTGCAGAAGAAGAAGATGAACCAGATGAAACATTGAAACAAGCAGTTAGAAGTGGACCGTACTCTACTTGTCGAAAAGCAGGCTTGGATGCGCTTGCTAAGAAGTTTGGTCTTACTCCCGAACATTTCGCAGAAAATCTTCGCGATAATTATCAGCGTCACGAAGTGGATCAAGAACCCACAGAGCCTACAACAGTTGCAAATGATTTTTGCAGTTCAAGATTTCATACTCCAGAGGAAGTTCTTAAAGCTGCTCAATTGATGGTTGCTATGCAATTGGCGCGTGAACCATTGGTACGTAAATGCGTCCGAGAAATGTATATGGAGAGAGCTAAAATATCAATTAAACCTACGAAAAAAGGTATCAAAGAGATAGACGAGAATCATCCTATCTATTCCATGAAATATTTGAAAGACAAACCAGTTCGGGATCTTGTAGGAGATCAGTTCTTAAAATTGATCATAGCTGAAACAGACAAACTCATTACTATTTCATTGAGTGACACGATTGAAGGAAATACAACTAGCAATTACGTTGACGAAATGAAGCAACTTTACTATCGTGACGAATTCAGCAAAAATGTACAAGATTGGAATGCTTTGAGAGTTGGCAGTGTAGAAATGGCTCTCAATCGTATGGTGATACCACATTTAAAGAAGGAATTGAGAATCAATCTTGTTACAGAAGCAAAGGAATGCATAATGAGAGCTTGTTGTCGTAAAATGTATAATTGGATTAAAGTAGCTCCATACACTTGTGAATTTCCTGAAGAAGAAGATGAAGAATGGGACACGAGTAAAGGTCTTCGAGTTATGGGTTTAGCTTATGTACCTGATTATTCTCAAGCTGCTTTTACATGCATCGTTTCCGCTGACGGTGAATGCACGGATTACGTAAGATTACCACATTTGATGAAGAGGAAAAATAGTTTCAGGGATGACGAAAAAGTCATGAAAGAAGCTGATTTATTGGCCCTTAAGAATTTCATCGCTACTAAGAAACCCCACGTGGTTGTAATCGGTGGTGAATCGAGAGAGGCATTAATGATTGCCTCTGATGTAAAGGAATGTATTTCTAATCTAATGGAAGATGAACAATTTCCTACTATCCAAGTGGAAATATGTGAAAACGAACTTGCTAAGATTTATTCCAACAGTAACAAGGGTATTTCCGAATTCCGAGATTATCCGGAATTATTGAGGCAAGCTATATCTTTGGCAAGAAGAATGCAGGATCCGTTGGTAGAATTTTCTCAATTATGTACTGCTGATGAAGAAATATTATGCCTCAAGTATCATCCATTGCAAGATCAGCTTCTCAAGGAAGAGCTTTTAGAAAATTTATATTTAGAATTCGTAAACAGAGTAAATGAGGTTGGCGTTGATGTTAATAAAGCAGTGCAACAAGCTTATTCTGGGAATCTAGTACAATTCATTTGCGGTTTAGGTCCCAGAAAAGGACAAGCATTGATTAAAATATTGAAACAAACGAATCAAAGATTAGAAAATAGAACTCAACTTGTAACAGCTTGTCATATGGGACCCAAAGTATTTATCAATTGTGCTGGATTTATTAAAATTGATACAAATAGTTTAGGAGATAGTACGGAAGCGTACGTAGAAGTATTGGATGGTTCGAGAGTGCATCCTGAAACGTATGAATGGGCAAGGAAAATGGCGGTAGATGCATTGGAATACGACGACGAAGATGCAAATCCGGCTGGTGCTCTAGAAGAAATTTTAGAATCCCCTGAAAGATTGAAAGATTTGGACTTGGATGCATTTGCAGAAGAATTAGAAAGACAAGGTTTTGGCAATAAATGCGTTACATTGTATGATATCAGAGCTGAATTGAATTCAAGATACAAAGATTTACGTGTACCGTACCAATCTCCGAGTCCCGAAAAATTATTTGACATATTAACTAAGGAAACACCTGAAACGTTCTACATCGGTAAATTGGTATTGGCAACGGTGGTTGGCATAAGTCATAGAAAACCACAAGGAGAACAATTAGATCAAGCCAATCCAGTTAGAAACGATGAGACTGGTTTATGGCAATGTCCGTTCTGTCTTAAGAATGATTTTCCTGAGCTTTCGGAAGTGTGGAATCACTTCGATGCAGGAGCTTGTCCAGGAAAAGCTACAGGTGTAAGACTGAGATTAGACAATGGAATATCCGGTTATGTTCATATTAAAAATTTATCTGATAAACATGTTGCCAATCCTGAAGAAAGAGTTGGTATTGGTCAAGTAATACATTGTCGTATTATTAAAATCGAAGTAGAACGCTTCAGTGTCGAATGTACGAGTAAGAGCAGCGATCTGGCAGACAAAAATCACGAATGGAGGTAAGTCGTCACATTATATATCCTTTTTTGTTTTTATTAAAAATAGTTTTTAATATTATTTAATGTATTTTTCGTGTATATCTTTTTAGGCCTCAAAGGGACATTTATTATGACACGGAAACGCACGATCAAGATGTCAAAGTAGAAGAGGATGCTAAGAAAGTAAAGCAACTTCAGACATACGTTAGGCGTGTTATTATACATCCGTCTTTCCACAATATTAGTTTTGCCGAGTCGGAGAAGTTAATGCAGAATATGAAACAAGGAGAAGGCATAATTAGACCCAGTAGCAAAGGTGCGGATCATCTTACTGTAACATGGAAAGTAACCGACAATATTTATCAACACATTGATGTAAGAGAAGAAGGCAAAGAAAATGCATTTTCCTTGGGCCATAGCCTATGGATAGGTAATGAAGAATTCGAAGATCTAGATGAAATAATTGCCAGACACGTCAATCCGATGGCTGCGTATACTTCGGAATTGTTAGACTTTAAATATTACAAAGCAAACGTGGAAGGTGTAAAAGATAAGGCTGAAGAGATTTTGAAAGAACAGAAGAAACAAAATCCAGGAGGAATTCCGTACATTATATCTGCAGCTAAGGTACGAAAAACGCAGCAATTTACATTATACTTATTTTCTTTTTTTTATATTTTTATAAATTGTAAACGTTTAACTCATATACTTTTATTTTTATATTGCAGAATTATCCAGGAAAATTCCTCCTGTCGTATTTACCAAGAATTCGATGCCGTCACGAATACGTTAGCGTTTTACCAGACGGCTTTAAATTTAGAGGACAAACGTTTAGTAGAGTAAATGATTTGTTCCGTTGGTTTAAAGAACATTTCCGTGATCCAATACCTGGTCAATCAACGCCAGGTACTCCACACGGTGCTTTGACTTCAAGAACACCGTATCATGCTACTCCTGGGGCAGTTACAGGTACTTTTCTATTCACATTAATCATTATTAATAGTATAAAAATATATATTTAAATATTTATATTTAATATTCCAGGAATGAATCAGGATGCAATACAAAGAGTGGCCCAAAATTTGCCACACCACATGTTGCATTCCCTTTCACAAGTAGCGAATCAAACACCACATCATTATCCGCCACATACTCCAGGTGCAGCAAGTACCACAGCTTATGGTGGAATGCACACATACCCAAATACACCTTATACTCCTTCAGGACAAACTCCGTTCATGACACCGTACCAAACACCTCATCATACTCCGCGACATGCGCAACAGACACCAAATCATCACCAAGGTCCATTCTTACATCCGGTATCTTCGTCGGTACCATCTACAACTCAAAGATCAATGCGATCTCATAGACCTGCTCCGTCTGTGTCAACTCCGTCATCTGGAGATGCCACGGATTGGAGTAAGGCAGCTGAAGCTTGGGCTCGTTTGAAACAGTCCACTCCTCGAGGATCGTAAGTCTCTTCTTCTATTTATGATCTTAAAACATTTAGTTGCAGTTATCTAATTTAAATCTCATTTAATTTAATTTAATTTAACGTAGGGGTAGTACTCCGAGATATGAAGAATCTCGGAAAACGCCACGGAATTATGAGGACTCTACTGGAAGGACTACTCCGAGAAATAGAACTCCATCTAATCGAACCCCATCCTATAAATCACCGCGAGGAACACCGTATACTAATTCTAGTCCGCGCAGTATGTCTCTTAGTGGAGATGGTACACCATTATATGACGAAAGTTAACCTACGAATATAGTTAAGATTAAATAAAAGAATGGGTATATTAATGTGTTATTATTATGTAAACTTTGTATAGACCTTCATATATTTTTAATGTATTTTGTATAATGGCAGTCAGCGATATTAAACTTTTGTGTACATAAAATATACTATATAATAATCGTTACATATTATTCGTTATTATGTTTGTCGATTTCTTCCTTTATCGCTAATGTAGCGGCAATAAACGCTTGTGATAATTTAATTGAATGTATTCAATTCTACGATCTCTATCTGCATCATTTTTTTATTCTCTTCCTATTCCTTTACCAAACAATTGTATATTTTTATAATCTTTTCGTAATATTTTATATTAAAGGATATTCTTTAAAGTATTTACTTCTTTAGAGGATATACTCTTTAAAGGATTTAAATCTTTTTGTAATCTTGGTGATCAGATTACATTACATAGATAAGAAGCTTTTTTAAAGGTTTACAATTGTTATACGTGTTGTTACGATGTTGCTGCATTCATGGCTAAAAATTGAATGAACACGTGTAGTAAACATTGTGCTATCTACATAATAGTAAATATTTACTATGAAGAAACATATGCGCATGTGCAACGATCGAAAATTAATGAACGATCGTTACCAATGAAAGAGAATAAAAATGCACCGTGGTTGGTTAAACTGCAACTTGATAATGCTGTAATATTTTGGAACAAAGATTGATAAATATATAAATCTACGTTACTGACGAATGCAAATATATTATTAATTAATTCATTTATTAATTTTAGTATATAACAACATATATTCATATTTTTATCAATCATCAACTTGTCGAATAACATCCAATCAAAATCATCTTTATTTCGTTACTTTTTTATCATTGGTCAATCGAAATACCGGAAGTGCATAGTGAAAATGCTTTTCCGGTTATGTAGCATAGGGGTTCTCGTAGCCATTTGCACGGCCGCCGCGGTCATTCCATGGGACGCTGACGCTAAATCGTTGGTTGTATATTCGAGAACGGAAATCAATTCTATTGTGCTATTTATTTCTAACGACGTCTAAATATCAACTATCTTCTCGTAACAGCCATCATTTTCTCGCATAGTAAGTTTGGTGAGTTTAATTATCATAACAATGTTTATCTCTACATTTCGTCCATCGAAACTTCTTGCTCTTATTTAATGGCGGACGTGCTTTTCTAATGGAGTTTTACCTGTTTCTTGAAAGAAAAATCGATATTTTCTCATTCGTTTACGATCTTATTATATAATTATAAGATTTGTCTAACTTTAGGACGAAAATAATGCACTTCGTGTAATTAGCTATCGATCTAAATATTATTAGGTCATTCTACGAGTGTATATGAATTTACGCATTAGGGAGTTCTTGTTGTATCACATCTCTCTTTCTCTCTCTCTCTCTCTCTTTCTCTCTCTCTTTCTCTCTCTCTTTTTATCTCTCTTTTTATCTCTTCTACTCTCTTTCTCTCTTCTTCTATTCAGGTATTTTTATGAATATTTTTCATTTATATCACTCTAGATATTTATACTATTTAATTTATAATAAAGTAATGATCGTGATAAAGATAGTTTTTATATCTCTAATACAATCTAATGACGTTGAAATTTATCTATAGGTAATTTAGGAATAGATATATAGTTCTTGAAACAATATTAATTCATTTCAAATGTGAATCATTTTTGTGCTTTGTTTTTGAATTTAATTTGCAAAAGGATGAATTTGAGAGATAAAATCATAGCTTACATTTTGAAAAATATAGTTTATCATAAAATACTGAAGAAATGAGTCTTATAAATTGTATTATTAATAGATCTATAATAATATTTATATATATATCAGAGACATAATACACACCAGTAACTTTTCTAGTTTTTACTTAAAATTTGGCTTTTTTCTATTCCTTTTTTTTAATTTGAAAATGAAGCGCAAGTGTAAGTAGAGCGTTAATTTTGTACAATGAAAGGAAGGAGACATTGGTAGCTACAATTTCTGATTGCCCTGTGCGGTTTAGGTACAGTGTGGAAAAAATGGTGTGTGTTACAGGATCTTAGGCAGCTCAGTGTGTGTTAGGTGCAAGAAAAGATTCTTCATCAGTGGACATTATTACAATGACTTGGCGCAGTTAACTACTCCTTTTCTGCTTCTCCATTTCATTGTCCTTCGTTGATGGGCCCTTTCCTGCTCGGTCATCTTTGTTCTCATCGACTTCTTATCTTTCGTCGTACCTTTTAGCTGTGAGTGAAGAAAGAAGAAGTTTCTCAAGTTTCTAAAGTCGAAGGTAATACTTCAAAGTAATGTAATAAAATTAGTTCTTAATTCTGGTGGGAAGTGTTGTGATTTTACTAGAGGACCTTCGTTCCTCTAACGTTCTCGAAAATCTTCCACAAACATATATGTTAGTTCTAATGTTTCTGCTCATCCCCCGAATATACAAATGTGCATAAACATGAGTTTATAAAATGATATAATTATTGTTAAAAATAAAAAAAACTCTTGAACAATTGGTAAGTAACACCGGTTAGAATAATAGAAGGAGTTAAGAATATTCGTCACGTTCATACAATTTTTATTTTTATCAAAGAACTTAGAATACTTATTTTAACACAAAAGATTTATATCATTATTCCAACAGGAAAAAGATTTTTCATTTATTTTTTAGCATCTAAATCCAATCAGATTATGTTGACTTCATAATAATTTGATTGATATTATTCGAATAAAAAATATTTTTTATATCAAACATGATTATTAAATTCATAAATTTTTTGTTCTTCTCTAAAACAAATGATTATTTATTTATCGATCTAAACTGCATCAGATAAATTTAAGACATGCAGTTATGAATATTCGAGCATTTTGTTTGGTATATAAAAATATACCAAGCATTTATTTAATATAATATTATGTTAATCAGTATTGCAGTTTTATGTCGTCTACTTATAGGCTGTTTCTTAAAACTATTTAACTTTGATCAAAGTCTAAACAAAATCTATTGAAATATAAACTTCATAGATTGTAGGTCGAGGTATTTATTATATGATATGATGAAAAAATATATGAAATATAAAAAAGTATAAAGAAAACATATATACAATAAATACAGGTAAGTTGACAAAGATAATATACTTACTGACATAAATGTGAGATTCTTTATTTTTATCAAATTTATTATATAACAAATATTTTAGAAATGAAGTAAAACTTCGATCAAAGTTGGTAATTGCTGAATACATAATTTATTAATTCTTGGTACGTGTTCTTATTATTCTACATTCTATATCAGAGATCATTTTAAATTTCATTCAAAATTTTCCTTTAACGCTGATTATCTTTATTTATATTAAAACTACTTAATCTGATGGTTGTATAGAATTAACTATGCAAAAGTACATATATATGTTTGCATATATAACAGAACTATCGCGCTCTAATATAGTATATAGTTAAACTATTATTTCATTATGAAGAGAAAAACACATCAAGCTATAAATTATAGAAACTTTAGATGTTTTAATCGTTTCACATTTTATTTTGGAAAAAATACTAAGACAAATGATTATTCCTTTAAATTAAGAGATAGGATAAAATCAATTTTGGGAATTTTAATCCAATTCGTTTCTCTATGGTTGACCATCATCATACTGCGACATTTATGAAAATGATGGCGATACTTTAACGTGATATTATTCGGAAAACGAGTAAAAAAAAAGAAAGAAAAGGAGAAATGAGAGTGGAGAGAAAGAAAGTCTGCTGCAACTTAATCTTGCCGGTCCTTAGCCTGCTGCGAAGTTTGGTTTTTCTACGAGAGGTCCTTGCAAGCTGGGAGTCATCTTGTACGAGAGCATTTTTAAATCGGATATTATTTACATATCTTATATATACAAACGCATAACACCCTATATGAATGAATCTCACGTTTTACCAACGTGTTTTATCTTATCCTATCCATCTCGTTGTCTTAATTAATTTTACATCGAAGTACAAAAGCAACAGATTATTATTACTACCTTGACTTAAAGTTATCTGAATATCTGTTTGCGTTCCTTCTTATTATTAATGTTATTATTGTTGCTGTTCTTGTTTTGTGGTTACAATCAACAAGAAATTCTGATCTTATATATGCATATCCATTTGAATTTTAGAAATGAATAGAATTGAATGATTTAGATGAATGAAAATGTGTTAATATGATAATATCGTGCATTATGCATCGTTACCTATTTCAGTCTCCAAATTCAATGGACAAATCATTTGACTGTAGTTCAATATTAATCGTGACATTATTGATTACGTGATTAGTGACAATTATTTTTTATTTTTTAATATCTTGATAAATATTTCAACTAGATATATATGTAGGAAACATACTATGCTGGATTATTTAACCGAAGAGACTTTTAATAGGTCATTCTATGGTGCTTGTATCGATAAGACAAAGTTTATCTTTGTCGTTGTTTTGCTTTAACAGAAACAAAAAAGTTAATGCAGTGGCCTGCACGGTGTGTCCAGATTTACTGGATTAAGCTCTGCATTTAATATTCGTTTTTAAGTCGGATGATTCTAATGTATAAATGGACTAACCTCCAAAACAATATGCTGCTGCTAATTACACAGATATTTATTCTTCTTCGGACACGAGTAGACATTTTCCTTTAATAATCGTCGACTCTAATGATTTGCCCTAAACAGAAAAGAAAATAAAAAAAAAAAGAAATAAATTAATAAAACACAACTTTAATTTGTCGCGACGTACGACGTTCGTATCTTTTCATGTTTCAGATCGTCGAAAAATGAAAGAAAGGGAGTGAGAGAGAGAGAGAAAGAAAAAGAGCTATTTACCTGTCATTAATTTTATTACAATCGAATATATCGAACGGGGAAACGCGTTATCGATTACGATCAAGGTGTTCGATAACCGAACGTCATCTTGCGTATTTAATTCAACCTCGTGAATTCATCGTAAAAACAGCGATCTTTAATTTTTCTTATTCAACGTACTCTTCGTACACGAGTCTAATTATTATTTCTTTATTATCGAACAAGGGAGAACAGGAAACAAAACGAAGTAAAAAAAAGTACAAAAAGATACAAAAATTATGATAATTATCCTTGCTCTCCTTATCGATTTATTCCCGCCGCACCCCCACCCCATTAATCGTCATGAATGAAATCGCAGCTGGTTGCGTACGCGCATGCGTGGCTCAATACGTCTTCTACACAAATATATATATATGCAATACATATATCTATATATTACACACGTATACATACATACATACGATTACGTAAATTTGCCTGCACATATTTAAGCGTGTGTTATATATAAACACGTTACCTCAAAAAACACATATCTAAGCATATGTGTGTGTGCGATATCGTATTTGTTTCTCCTCAGTGCATATAAAACAGTAGTAAAGACAATCCTTTTTTTATTGGGTCACAGGGTTACTAGATCATGTATTTTTAAATAAAAAGTTTAATGCTTTCTGATACGAGAATAAATGATAACAAATGTTCACGTTCAATGGAGAACTATTGGCGATTGAATATTATGAAATACTGCGTGAAGAATGGAAGAGAGAGGGAGATAGAACATTGAGGATGAAAGGGTGGAGAGGATAGGGGAGGTAGGTGAGAAGAAGGGACAGGGGGGGTTGAGTAAATTAAACGACTGTGCGAAAATCGATGCTGAAAACCGTGTTGCTCTACAATACATTCTCTTGACAAAGGTGTTGGGTTACTTTCAACGAGTCCAACGTGCACATATTTTCACCTGCACGCAAGCACACATATATCTTTCATAAAATATGCGAAAGGAGCATTTGAGTAAATTTGTATTATGCGTTCTGTACTTAATAATTTTGGTTTCAACCTATTCAGACGAGTTTTATTAGTAAAAAAAACCGAATCTTATTTCCTTTCCCCTGTCTCCCAATCTCTTGCTATTTTTGCATTAATAAAAAGGGAAAAAGGGAAAGAAAGAGAGAGACAATGTTTCTACAGCGGTAAACGTTAGGAACGTGTTTCGTTGAATGGTTTTCTTTGACGATTGTAACCCTCATCGAGACAACTGAGAGAAAGAGAGAGAGAGGAAAAAAAAAGAAAGAAAGAAAGATCTATCATCATCGTCTTCTGTTCGAGTCTCAAAGGGATGACACAAAGGAATCCTGAACATACACCGGTCTTCTTCTTCTTTCATCGCCATCGAATCTGCAGGTTTCCCCTTCGTATTTCTCCATCTTATTTACTAAATAGCATCGTCGTTTCTCGAACGAGTTTCTCCTCTTCTGTATGATATGCTATTTATAGTAATCGTCGTGCATTTTAGCATTTGATCGACTTTCAAATGATGTGGTTTGTTTCTCTGTCTCCGATAAATGGGAAAAAAAAGAAGTTTCCTTTTAAAATATTACCAAGAGATATTTTTGTTATATATCTCCCTTTTTCGATGCCTTTTAATGTTAATTTTAATTTTTATTTCTTTTGCTCTCGTGTTCTTTGCAATAGAAATCAATAATTCGTTGCTTTGTTGTTAACCCTTTGCACTCAAGAGTCACCATTCGATTTAAAACTATGATTCAAATGTAATATTCTTTTCAAAGTTACGGAATACGATGAAATGACCGATCATTCTCTATGATTCAAATATGCGGAAAAATCATCATCGAGTGCAAAGGGCTAAAAGATTAAGAGGGAAAGAAAAAGATCATTGATACGTTCCTATTATTATTATTATTATTACTATTACTATTCTATTTGTTTGTGTTCTTTTCTGATCCCTCAATGCGTTCTCTTCTTTTTTATTCTTGCATTGAAATGTTCTTGGTACAAATGGATAATGCATCTCCCAAGAAATGAGAGATACTTCACGTTGATAATACTGCGTTAATAACCATCGACACACACAACAACCATCAAGGTAGTTTATTTTTCAACGTTGCCGCATCGAATTCGACGCATCGGTGTGTTTTCCTGCTTCCTTCTTAAATATTTCTTTTTATTAAAATATCGAGATTTTTTGTTCTTTTCTTTTTTTTTTGTAAGAAGAAAAAGATAAAAATGTATTAGATAATGATAGAGAACATTGGCTGCTAACGCAACGCACAACCAACGAAGAAAGAAAAATCTACCCTACTCGTCGGTGAGATTCAACCATTCTCCGAGCAGTTGGTGGTTTTGGTTGTTAAACTAACTACTATTATTACTATTCTTTCATCTTTTAAGAATCTGTTTTAAAAAGGCTGCTAATAAATATTGACGTCTATTTCGAATACTAAAAGTACACATGCGCACGTGTTCTCTACGTGATTTTTCAAGTTTCGGTATCATGAACGTTTTATTTATAGTAACTCTCCTACTGCGAATCAATAAACTTAATTCTACAATTAATATTATTATTATCATCATCTCTGCCAATTTCTTTTTCCCTTTTTTTTACTCTCGAATGAATTTAATTTACAAATGAATATAATTTTGTTAATACAAATATCTGATAGAACGATTTCCACAACAACAACAAATTATATTTTTTCTGCATATATTCTGCATCCTTTTCTCATTTTATTTTGTAAACGTATACGGTATATGTTTACACGATGGTTTTGATTTAAATTCGCTGATGACGATGGTGATGGAGTGATGGTGATGGTGATGGTGATGGTGATGGTGATAATACAACTTGGATAAAATAGTTGAAAGAATTCTATGCAATCGTGCTGCGATCCATACGGACCAGAGTTCATCTTCAATGGTTCTAAGCTGCAACACTTGTCTTAAACCAAGGATAATTGAATAATTAAGTTGTCTTATCCACGATTAAATCGTATGGAGATAACAAGTCTATTAACTCGATTCATTAATCGATCGTAATCATGTTGATTATCGAATCATTCATTGTATATATATTTAATCAGAGATATGATGATAAGAATTAATTTATACAAATTATGCAATATGCTCTTTGTGGTATATTTAATACAATATTTATTATAATTAATATGAATTATTTCCTGGTACACGTTACTTAAAGAAATTATGATGCAATTATAAAAAATTATAAAACAAATTATGATGCAAGACGTTTTATTACTTGTTTAAATCTATCTAAAGATAGGAATTATTGCAGTATGCACACACACACACACACACGGTGAATAAGAAAATGATTTAAGTTAAGTAATAAAACATAATAAAACACTTAGAAAATTCAATCGTTAATACAATACAAAGAACAGTTATACAATTAAAAAAGTTTTGTTGGTAATGCAGATAATCAGTATACGCATTTATTCGATATTGTTATCTTTTGACAAGCCCATACGAATTAGATTCAATTATTTGATCTTCTAGGATGTTTTTTAAAGATAATTTATCTGTTGAAATTCCTATCGAAATCCGAAATAACACGCATAGAAACTTAAACCATTGTGAAAGATGTTATTGATAGTACCTACGAAGTAGCATAAACGTTGCGTGGGCGCATTTCTATACCTGTCCTGTGTTGCTGCTGCTGCCTTGTGTCAGCAGCACACATACCAATCGAAATTACTGAAGATTCATTGGCGCCAATGGAATTTTATTGAAATAATAAAGAATACTAGCCATTTTCTACGCATGAACTAAAAATACCTCGTTTTATTATTCTATCCGTATGACAATGGTTCTTAAACATTGTTATGATATTATTCCTGATCAAAAAATAAATTTTATATTATTTTATTTCCGAAATACGTATATAAACAATTATGATAGTAAAATATTTTTCTTTATCCAATAGTTCTATTTTAAAATCGGATTTTCGTCAGCCCTTGCGAATATCGATCGACAACAGTATTCTATATAATTTAAATGCGTGTTTTATGGTCCCCCCACCTCCCCCTTACGTGTATGTCTTTCAGATACTGTTCTAGGTAAAGTATTCAGCTTATTAGTATTATTAGTTTTGTTGTATGATGTTAAATGTTATTAAAAACGTTTAATTACTATTGTGCTGTACAAATGATTCGAACAACTGTTCCGTAATATTTTTTATTATCTGCGTTTTAGTGTATTCAATTAAATGTAGTTATGATATGATATATTCTAATGAATAAAACAATCGTGAGAGATAAACAAGACAAATTCCGCACTCTCTGTATTATCATTCTCCTTTTCTCAGAACAATATTTCAGATTGGTTAAATATCGATATTTGAATTAGTTTCTAACTTGAACAATAACAACAAAATATTCCCTTTTCTTGTTCTAATTGTCACGTATACCTTCGGTTGCAGATACTTGAAAAAAAAATAAAAGATCTACCAAAAATGAGTGTGATAATAAGACTACAGAATCTAGCATGGTCTGCCAACGCTTTGGACATCCGCCAATTTTTCAGAGGGCTCAGTATACCGGAAGGTGGAGTACATATTGTCGGTGGCGAACTGGGAGACGCGTTTATAGCGTTCAGGTAATAAAATGAGTTTGTTATTGGAACGCCGGAAAATATCCCGTTAAAATACTTTCTAGAAAAGATTATTTTACGATCTATTTTGGTATTCGGTCGATCGGTCGGGTAATTTTCTAAACGCATTGTAGAATGTATAATATAATAAGGAAAAGAGTTCGGAATAATGTTTTCGAACTAATCGAGAAACGTAATGATGAAATTTACAGCACGGACGAGGATGCACGGCAGGCTATGATGCAAGATGGGGGTAAGATCAAGGAGATGAAAATAAAGCTGTTGCTAAGTTCGCGCACGGAAATGCAGAAGGTTATCGAAGCGGCGAGACAACAAACGTTGCACCTTCAATCGTTTATACAGACAGCGGCAGCGGCAGCACCACCGGTTGCAGTACCAACTCCAGTAGTTTCTGCTAAGCCTGCATCACCGAACGATAGAAGGGAAAAGGACAATGACAGCGAATCGAGTAAGGATCGAAAGGAGAGACGCGATAGATCGAGATCGAGAGATAGGTCACGTTCGCGAGATCGTGACAGGGATCGGGATAGACGTGACAGGGATAGGAATCGTGATCGTAGACGTCGAGACAGAAGCAGATCGAGAGACAGAGAACGCGATCGTCGCGACAGACGTCGTCGTCGTGATCGTTCAAGATCTCGCGACCGTACCCGTTCTAGGGATAGGGACGTTAAACGTAATTCGACGGGAGAACGTCGTAAAGATGCTACAGACGATGATAATAATGACGTGGTATGCGTAGGACAATTTCACAAAGATAATAAATCCGCGTCTGGTGGCGTTGGCGGTGGTGGTGGTGGAGTTGGTTCGCTGAAGAAACCTCCTATCGTTGAAAATGGTATATGGGAAGTACCACCTCAGACCCAAATGCAAGCAACCCTCTTAACACCGGGAATTTTAGGAGCGGGCGTGGCCGCTTTGTCGCAAGATGGCGAGCAACGATCCATGACCTTTGGTAATTCCGTTCTAGGACAGCAATCATTGCTACAATCGAATCAGTTCTCCTTGAACGGTTTGAACGGTGTCGGAAATCTTATGCAGCCACATGTTCAGACATTAACCGGCCATGCGGTCGGTATGAATTCACTTCCTCCAAACTTAGCTAACGCGTCTCTGCCAAGCCTCAACAGCGGTATGGGTAATTTAAATCGTCCAAAAGAACCTTGGAGTCAAAACGATCAGGGCAGAATGGATCAAGTCAGATTTCCAGGTAGAGCGAACCAATTTGGATCACAGGATGCTGCCGGCATGTATGGGGCCAATAACGGTGCCATTAATTGTAGACCCGGTCTGAGACCAAATAGCGTTTTTTTGAGCAAAGTACAGGAATTAGAGGGTCGTCGTAATCCACATGCTTTCCAAGCTGTTGCCTCGGCTGCTGTTTCGCAATATGGTAACTTTGAAAATGGTCCAGATCGGCAAACGTCCGGACGAAATTCCAACAGTTCCTCGAGATTTTCTAATGATAATAAATCTAGCTCTAGCGGTTATTGTGTAGAAGTACGTAATATGCCATTGAATGCTACGTACACGGACGTAAGACATGCATTTCAAGGTATCTTTATCAGAAAAGATGGTTTAAAATTGATCAATGATAATCATGGTAATCGAGTCGGTATTGCATATATCAAGTTTAGCAAAGCGGAAGGTAAGGAAGTTGCTTTATCAATCCCAAGATACGTTCGCGGTTCCGAAGTTGAAGTTCTTCATTTGGACGAGAGCATTTTCGATAAAGCTGCAGATTCTTATGCACCGGATAAAGAAGACGAAGCTGACGTCAGGACGTCTACTTGCATTCTTTTGACGGATCTACCGTCGTTCACCAAAGAAATGGACATAGCCAAATTGTTCCACGACTGGAAGATAAATGACCTTTTTATTACGAATATCAAGGAATCCGGGAGTACGCATTACGTGGCATATGTGCAATTTGCTAGATTAGAAGACGCTAAATCGTCTCTCGGTACTTCTTTGAAGATTGGTAACAAACAGGTAACTGCGACAGCCATTTCCGAAGATAAGTTTGCACAAGCAAAACGGGAACATGAAAACGGAATGAGCCAAAATACTACCTCGGATTGTATAATCATGCGTGGTTTGTCATTCCAAACGTTGGACCGAGACGTTCACGATTACTTTTCCGATATTGGAATCGTACCACGACGAACCCATATGATATTGAATCAGAACGGTAAACCCACTGGCGATTGTTTCTGCGAATTCGAAACTACCGACGAAGCACTTAGGGCTACGGCGAAGAATGGTGTGCCTTTTGGTAAGAACATACCAACGATCGAGCTCATACCACGAGTTCACATGTTAGAGACTCTTGAAATGACCGATCCCCAATTGATAGAGGCCCAGCAGCAGCAACAACAACAACAGCATTATCCACCACCGCAGGATGCACGGCCAAGATTTGCAGGACCCATGCAAAATCACATGCCGCGTTTTGGTAATTCGGCATTTGGTCCCAGGTGTCCACCAGGTCTGATGGGTATACCGAGACATATGTTAGGTCGTCATCCTGGTTCTATGGACTACGTCGAGGGTTTCGGGAAACCTGGTTGCGTTCTTTCTTTAGAGAATGTGCCATTCAAGGCAGACATTAACGAAATAATTGACTTTTTCGGTGATTTCGACGTTAAACGGGAAAACGTTATAAGACGTTACAATGAAAGAGGTATGCCTACGGGTGACGCCCGCGTAGCATTTTCTTCACCTAGCGAAGCCCAACGAGCATTGAGAGAATTGAAGCATTGCAAGATGAGGGATCGGACCATATACATGAAATTAGCGTGAGTGGATGTTTCTGGTCGTGGGAACGACTCCAAGAAATCGACTTTGCAAAGGAAAATGAAATAATTTATTATTGGAAAAATTATCTCCATTTCCTTTATCATTCGGCTCGGGGTTCGGCTCGGCGCTTGGTTATATTCTCTTTGTCACCCTTCGATCATTGCCGTTGAGAAAAATAAAATAAATTTTTCCTTGCTCGTAAGCGGCACGAGCTTTTTTTAGGTAGAAATATTTTTTACGAAAATAATTATGATAATAATATTAATAATAATAATAATAATAATAATAATAATAATAATAATAATAATATAAATATAATATAATATAAATATATCATCCGCGGTCGTATTTTTCATGGGTACACGAAACGAAGATGGAACTGAGGAAAAAAACGCGTTTATCCCTACATTATGCGTTTTGCCTGTTTGTAAATATGACGAAAGAGTTGAAAAAACATTTTTTAAATAATATCGTTTCATCCTTGTTCGATTCCAACGACCGATGGTCGATCTCTACGATGACGTTGTTCCTCGTTATATGAATTCCCATTGAAATATGTTCGCTTATATAGATATATATATATATATATATATATATAATAGATCAAAAAGATATCATTGTGTTATTTTCCAACGAGCTAGCTTAACTGTCCACGTTGTTAATCCTTACGAATGGTGAGATCATAGAGAAATAGTGAGAGAAGGGGGAGGGAATAAATCTTAGGAAAAATATAAACGATCATTTCTACGTTGGTGGCACTAGCTCTTTTTATTTCGTTTTAACTCATTTAACTAAACTACGATCATAGTATATCTCTGCGTTCGTGTAAGCGTATGCGTATGCGTGTGCATAATTTGAACAATTTAGAAAGTACGACGTTCATTTGAAATATGCGTCAACGTGGCATCTCGAGATCCATATTTGTTATAAAATATCATTTCGTTTTGCAAAATAATCACGATCAACGACATCATCCAATTCCTTCCTCTAATGAAGGTTACAAAGTAATATAATATACATATATTACAAAATATGTCTTTTAATTAACGGAATTATAAATAATCACCGACATACATTGTTATATTACAATTATTTAGTACTACCTTTAGATTACAATGATTAGCATGTGAATAATCATGGATTGTACGATCAATTTAATTTTGAGTATAACTCTAATAACTTTTATTTAGTTTATTTTTCTTTATTTATAATTGAAAATTCTTAATTATTTATCACTTAATTCTTGTTCTACTTTTTATTATCATCCTCCCTTCATTTCTTTTATTTTCTTTTTGTTTTATCGGGAGTACACAACGGTCTTCGTAAAAAAGAAAAAAAAAGAATAAGGAGAATCATTTTCGGCCACGTTTAGGTAAATATATTTTCATATCAAAAATTATTAAATCAAGTTTAAATAATAAAATAATATATAAGGGATCGATGTGTTAAAGAAATTTAAAATGAATTTCTTTTCCTTCTTCTTCCCCTTCGTCTTTGTAACTCGACGAAAAAGTTAAGTCGACAATATGGATACTATGTATCAATAATAGTGAATAAATAATCAATCATAATTACGTAAAAAAAATAAAAAATAAAACTATCGTGTGTAAGTCGTTGAAATAAAAAAGGGGCAACGAGACGCATGAATTTTAAGTACAAATTCGAACGCAAATCACGGTGTAGTAGTCATTCTTTTTCATTTCATTTATAATCGATCATGCGTGCGTGCATGCATGCACGCACGCATGTATGCAAGTAAGCAAGCAAGCAAGTATGGTTGTATTAAGAATATTAAAAGAGGTGCGTTCTAATCGGTCACGCGTGTCGTTGTCATTTAATTTTTTATGGATGAGTATGTATATTACATACATTGCATCTACATATGTGCGTGTATATTAAGTATATAAGACAAACAAATAAAATTGTATTGTATATATACAAATTACATATGTATCTATATATATATATATATATATATATATATATATATATATATATACCTCTTATGTTAATTATAAAAAAACGTAATAATAATTTATAATTAAACAAACAAAAATTCGAGTATAACGATTAGAATTAAGAACATTTTATTTATCCTCGTCCTAGAATTATCTTTAATATTAAGAACTTGAGAAATACTTAAATAAATTTCTATTCAAAGTGAATATACTTTTCTCTTTGCACATAATTATTTTAATTATTAATTTAGTTTCGGCACACGGGATGATTATTAAAATAATTTTTACTATTAAGAGAAAATTAATTTGATTATATGATAAAAAACGATAATAAAAATAGAAATCAATTTGTTGAACGAATGTTATTAATGAATAATTAATTAAAAATCATTTTAATATTATTGTAAAATGAATAATATTCTAATGAAGCACACGTTGCATCCGAGTTTTTTTCACTAGGATAGTTGAACTATAACTGTCTCATACTTTGTTTACCTAAAACAAAGAAACTCTAAACTTCTAAGAATTTATTTTTCTGTAATATAACGCGTTATTTTATTGCAGAAACGAAACTTTTCTACACGCACCGGAATACAAATTTTTATTGTTTTAAATATTTTATTAATAATAATAATATAAAATCGTGTAAAGATTGAAAATACAGTTGAGGGATAAAACCCACTACAAGAGGAAATCGGTACTGCTGCCTAAATATTGAGTCAGGAGCTATTTCTGTTAAACCCGTGAGATGGATGAGATGCGAAAAAGAGGGGTCTAACCACTGTTACACTCCTTTACCATATACACCAGCTATACAACACACATTGCATACATATGATAGAGTGCCATGACTTTAACATTATCGAGGACGAGTTGTTAGGTACATTTACTTTACCCAAGCGTCAGTCTATGCATCGTACTGCTAAGTTAACCCGTTATGGATTACAGTATTTTGCTATGGTTTCCTTGGAATCTGGTAAATAATAATGCTGTATACACAGATCGTATTACAAAACATATAACGTGGCATTTATTCGAAGAAAATTGTTACATTTTTTAAAATATAATATAATAAAACGATGCATAAAAATAATTCGATTAAATTTTAATATTTTTCGATGCTTTCGCAATACTCGAGCTTCTAAATTAAATTATTATTATTTTATTAGTTAATTATTATTTCTCTCGTAGAGACGTTTGTATATACGCGTAATAAGAATTATGTTCAGTTAAATTTCGCAATTTGTCAGATAGATTTAAGATGACCATACGAATTTACCATTTTAGGTAACGTTGTGGTATATCATCCCAACCGACATATTGCTATAATCATCATCACCCTGACCACACGATTTAAGTATACATTATACACGCATATGTATATATATATATACATACGCGTATCGTCTTTTCAATATTGGCTTCGTGGTACTATGTAATCATGGATAATTTATACACGATGACGATCACCGTCGCCATATTCTTCATACGTAAACCAAAAAATTTCCAACATATATATCACACTCTGACAAATAACGTTACCTTTGTTTTTTATTTTATTTTTGGATATTACACCGTTTCTTTCTTCGTGGCAACTTAACGATGAAAAATAAAAGTAGGAACGTCAAATTTTTCTGTAAATATGTACTTTCGAGTTGAGTCATACAACGAGAGAAACAGAAAGAGAGAGAGAGAGAAAAAAGAAATAAAATAAAAATAAAGAACCGAACGACAGGGGTCAGTAATTCTTTTGCTTTGCCGGCAAACAAATTTCAAATGTTCATTGTCGGCTTCGTTAGATTCTACCGGCAAAAGAGTCAGACTTATGAGTGGTCAGAGTGGGTTATAATAGGGTCAACGAAACTCTAGTTTCACGCATACATATATAGATGTACACGTTCTTACTCATCATGTTCTCTCTGTGTAATATCTGCGGCATAATGTCTAATCTAAAATGTGTATCTCCTCATTCACGGACAACGAATATTCGCAATATCGTTCAACCAGTTATTTCATTTTGCCTATCTTTTTTGTAGCCCTCTTTTCCTCCTCCTCCTCCTCTTTTTAAATTAACGACACATCATCCTGATTTGCGTTTATGAGAATTTCTCGACTTTATATTTCTTTTTTTTCTTCTTCTACTTCTTCTTTTATGCACATACGTATAATTAGATGTACTCATATTTTTATGCATAAATAGCCACGAACATTCTTTGTTCTATATGGAAAATAGAACTTCATTGTTTACAAGGGATACAGTTGTTCTTTATTAAAAGGAAAATAGCATTCGTTTATATATACCACACGCATATCATCCCACACGTCACTTTCGCTTTCGTCATACCCAATATTAACTGTAATTCACTGTCCCTTTATGTTCTTAAACTTCAACTTACGTAATTCATAAGTTTATATATCGTATTAAATATATTTTGTTAAATATAAAATTCTAATACATTCCATTGATCGAAATCTTCCCTATACTCAACCGGTTGAAATTTTGCATTATTGCATTTCCATTGCACATTTACAAGCTATATGATTACACTTTGTCCAAGGTCAAGAGAAAACTTCTGGAAAGACTTCTAAAAAAATAATTGAAATCATTTTGAATATACGAAATTATTGCAACAAATTAATTACACGAATGGTAAAATTGTATTTTTGTTTTCTTTGGAAAATAATTTAGTTAATCTAATTTAATCGATACATAAGAGAAACACTAGCATAAATTGATGAAAAATTAATCCTGATTACTTTAGAGTATTACAAAATAATCTTATAAAAACAATTAACTCATTTGCATAATTAGCATATATAAAAACGCAATTATATTGATCATTGTTATCACAATACACTTTACATTCTTGAATAAAATACATTCTATATGAATAAATTCTTTAAAAAAACAGGTAGAAAATATTTCAAATAATAATCTTTTGTTTAACGTTAAATAAAATAGAAAAAAAAAGAAAAAAATCATATTTTAATCGTACCAAATATATAATATTACTTTTTCCTTGAATGAATAATAAAGAAAATGGGTTAAAGAAAGAGAGAGCCTGGGTTATTCGGACACCCTGTAGGTGGAAAAGGGGAACTCGTAGCACAGGAGTAGCGGGCGTCGGCTAGTTGGAAGGAACGTAGTGGGTCGGTGGGAGGTTTTAAAGAGTAACGAAGAAAGAGAGATGAAAAAGAGAAAAAGGGAATCAGAATGAGAGAGTGAGAGAGTGAGATCGAAGAAAGAAAAAAGAGTGAGAGGAAGGTTTGAAGCGGAACGCTTTGGGACCGGAGTTCCTCGTGCTGCAGAAGCAAGCAGAATCCAACTGAGTTTGTGTGGTTGGTTGTAAGGCATAGCAAACGAGCTAGCAGCAAACAGCAAACAGCAAGCAAGCAAGCCAGCCACCGCGTGCTTTTTCCTTCTCCCTCTTTCTTAATCGTTCCCCATCTAACTATCTTTTTCTTTCTCTCTTTCTTTCTTTGGTCTCTCTTGAGCAAGCAAGCAACGACGACGCCACCACCGTTCGTCTCACAGGAATCTCTCTTTCTCTCAGTATCGGCTCGTCTCGTAGTGCACAACGATCACGACAACGGCAACGAGGACGAGCCCATAAGTGGGGAATTAACTTTCGTTTCAAACGAAGCAAATAAAAAAGAAAAAGAATAATAATAAAAAGAAGAGAGGAGGAAGAGAGAGAGAAAGGGATATTATTCTTCATACGTGAAAGGATACATGCAAGAGAGAAAGTTGCGTATCCTTTCTTATTATTCTTTTTCTACTTGTTCTTCTTCTTCTTCTTCTTTTTCTTCTTCTCCTATTCTTCTTTGAATTCGATGAACATAATTGTGGAACCTGTATCATTATCATCATCATCATCATCATCATCATCATCATCATCATCATCATCGTCATTATTATCATCGAGTTATTGTTATTACCGAATTGTTTAATCTAATATAATATTCAACGAATACGATCATGAGGAAACTTTATATCCTTCGTTTATTTTCATCTTATTTATTTCTGATCGTGCTGTCGTGTTCGATTTTACAAAACATCGTTGCGGAAAGAAGACACATCAACCAACAACACGGACCACCAGAATGTCCGATCAAGTGCATGTGCTTAAAGAGAACCGTCAAATGTATGTTTCAGAAATTAATTCGTGTACCAAGAGTACCGGCCAATACTACGGATCTGTAAGTGATATTCTTCATTTCGTTGTTATATTGTTAGATCATTAAAAAAATAAAAATGATCATGTTAGTTAAAATGAATTAATCGTTATTAACAAAATATATCGTATTCGTTATTTACAGTATTCGTTTAATACATATGTTCGAGAAGAATAGATGATTATATAAAAAATTAACGAATCATGATTTAAATATAATTCACATTTATTCTTTATTCTCAGCATATAGAACTGGCATTCTATATTATTATAAAATATATATCTGTAACATTAATAACAAGTTTATCTTATCTCAAGTATTTATCCTAATTTTAATCATAGCAGTAAAAAACTGATAAAATTCATTGATCCTACATCCATACATATATATGTATATATATTATTATTATCATTTACGTTACATTTTTTGGTCGTTTAAAACATGCTCGTATTCGTTATCTCCAATATGTAGTAAAATATTTATGAGCCTTCTTTTGTAGATTACATCATTGATTTTTTTTTTCGTAAAATAAGATTTACTGCAATATTAAATCGTCGGTGAATCTAATTAATTATATTAAATATCGAAAGAAAATTGTCTATTAGAAAATTAGAAAGAAAAAATGAAATTGATGGAGGAACAATGAACGCGTTATTTCGAGAAGTGACGAAGAACCGTCGTTAAAATTTTCTTTTTATATATATATATATCTATGTGTGTGCACGCGTGAGAGAGAGCATAAGCATGTGTAGTTTTACAAAGCACGCATTGGATACGTTGCCTACTATGTTCGCTATTTCTGTATGTTCGCCGATCATCATTCTCTATTCTCTTTTTCTCTATCTTTTCATTATAACATCCTATCAGTTAAACATCGCTGATCATGTCGAATTAATATTGAAAAAAAAAAAAGTTGACTTTTGCAATGAATGCAATCAGTTAGGTCAATGAAACATCATATCTTTAAACCCATGAGATCTTATTTAAACATGATCGATTAGATCTTTATTATAAATAACTTATCAGGTTATCTCTAATATCTTCCTTGATCCTCTTATTTATACATCGAAGAACAAACATTTTTATCACCATTTTTATCGTTCTTCGATCATTGTCATATCAGTTATATTGTCATATATCTACATGCTATTGCATACACGTACTCGTGTAAGAAGATTGCATTTATACAAAAATTTGTCTAGTTGCGTTTCTAACACTCTGACAATTTTTCAAAAATTCATTCTTTCATAAAAGCCTTGTAAGTTATCATTAACGATGACTTTTGATCATTGCGATCACTGGCTGGGTTGGTCATAGGTCGTAGATTGTCTGGTAATCGTTTAACGTCATTATCATGCGAGTATTCGTAACAAATGATCCGTAAATGAATAGAAATAGTAATCCCCAACATTGTCCTGGCACACCCCTTCCTTCATTTTACTCCAACCATGACCTTGCTCGTTTTCAGGGATTTAAGATTCAACAATATAGCGGAACTACGAGCTGGAACGTTTCACGGTTTAAAGCATTTGCACACACTACTATTGAACGATAATCATATTAAACATATACCGGCATATGCATTCGATGGTGCAGCCAATCTACGAATCCTTTCATTGTACAAGAATCGTATAGAGGATTTATCAAGCAATGCTTTCGCTCATCTACCGAAATTAGAACAACTTTATCTGCATGACAATCGTCTAACTAACATAGCCAAAGGTACTTTCAATGATTTGCCATCGTTGGAACGTCTCTTTCTTTACAACAACATGTTACAACGACTTCCTGCTGATGCATTTAAAAACGTTGGCCCGATGACACGTCTTCGTCTCGACAGCAATGAACTCGTTTGCGACTGCAATTTACTTTGGTTGGTTGAGAGATTAGAAAAAAGACCAACCGATGAAATGGCTGCTATATGTCAATATCCTAACGAGATGAAGGGTAAATCGTTAAAAACTATGACCACCAGAGATTTTCATTGCAGTTGAGTAATAGTTGTTTAAACATTTACAAATTTGATCGAATTATTTCATAACATTACTAAAGATGGTCATCGTTTCTTTTTTTCTTTTTAGCAAAACCACGTATAATGGAGGGTCCGGAAGATACCGAAGTTAAGATCGGTGATACAGTAACGTTTACTTGTCGAGTGATAGGAGATCCGGAACCAGAAGTAACGTGGATGAGAGACTCCAACGAACTTTATGTCGATGGTGAACGATTCTCTGTTAGAGACGATGGTACTTTAGTAATTGCTGATGTCACTGAGGAAGATACTGGCGAATACGAATGTATAGCTAGTAGCGACATGGGTTCGACTAAATCGAGAAAAGCTAGAGCTTTGGTAATTTCTTCGTCATTGAGATTTAGTCAATTGCCAGAATCGCAGACTATAACAGCTGGATCGGATGTTTCATTCGTTTGCGTACCCGAGGGTTATCCCCGACCTGTTGTACAATGGTGGACCGATGATCTACTTGTTTCTACTGGTGGACGAATATTAGTGGAAGATGATGGAAGGGTACTTCGTATTCTAGCAGCTAAAGAATCCGATTCAGCTAGATACGTCTGTCGTGCTAGCAATTCAAATGGTTACGCGGAGGCCAGCGCTGATCTCGAAGTTATACCTAGCGAATATAGTCCGCCGATATTGACCTATCAACCTCACGACATGGAAGCAGAACCTGGAGCTATAGTCGAAGTACCTTGCAGAGCCGAAGGTGAACCGAAACCATTAATACAATGGAAAAAGGATGGTGCTACTATCTCAGGTGATAGGGCTCGTATTCGTATTTCTCGTGCTGGTAGTCTTTATCTATACAACGTGACGTCTCAAGATACTGGAAGGTAACAATTTAATTTAGAATTTGTTTTCCTCTAACTGTTAGCCTCGAACTTTTATATGCATGTAGTACATTTTTTTATCAAAAATAGATACGAATGTTCGGCCGTAAACGATTACGGACGTGCAACCGCTCAAGCTCTCGTTCGTGTTCGTCAAGTGGGAACGATAGATGCGCTTGTTATAAGAGCGTTCAAGGATGCTTCAGAAGAAATAGATAGAGCCATCAATAAGACCTTGGAAAGTTTGTTCAACAGCGACGGTACATCTCGACGAGTCGATCCTTTTCGAGTTGCACGATTTCCAAATGCGATTGGACGTGCTGCTGCTAGACCAGCAGAACTCTTCGAAAGAACACTTGTTAATATTCGACGTATGGTTAATTCTGGTGTAGCTACCAACGTTACTGATGAATTTCGTTACGAAGAAATCCTAACATCCGACCAGGTACTATCTTAAGTATTCACGTACATAGATTTTTACGAAATATATAACAAGAGGTAATATTATTGATTTATAGGTACGAGAAATCGAAAGATTATCTGGATGTACTGGTCATAGGAGTCAGAAGAATTGTACGAATATATGTTTTCATCACAAGTATCGCAGTATAGACGGTAGTTGTAATAATCTTAGGCATCCAACTTGGGGTTCATCGTATACAGGATTTCGAAGAATTCTCCAACCTATTTACGAGAATGGATTTTCTATGCCAATAGGATGGCAAAAGGATCGTCGTTATTATGGATATCCAAAACCAGCAGCTCGTCTCGTTTCGACTACCTTGATATCAACGCATGATATCACTTCTGATGATAGAATCACTCATATGGTGATGCAATGGGGACAATTTTTGGATCACGATCTCGATCATGCTCTACCATCCGTATCTAGTGAATCTTGGGATGGTATAGATTGTAAAAAATCTTGTGAAAATGCTGCACCATGTTTTCCCATGGAAGTACCACCCGGTGATCCTCGTATAAACAATAGAAGATGCATCGATTTCGTTAGGACCAGTGCCGTTTGTGGTTCCGGAGAAACAAGCTTATTATGGGGTCACTTAATGCCTCGCGAACAATTGAACCAACTTACCAGCTATTTAGATGCTTCACAAGTTTACGGTTACGACGACGAACTCGCTCGAGATCTTCGGGATCTAACAACGAATCATGGATTATTACGAGAAGGTTCAATATTTCCAGGTCGCAAAGCTTTGCTTCCTTATGCTTCTGGTCAATTCGTCGACTGTCGTAGAAATCCTTTAGAAAGTTCTATCAATTGTTTCGTCGCTGGCGATATTCGTGCTAACGAGCAAGTAGGTTTATTAGCGATGCATACGATATGGCTACGAGAACACAATAGAATAGCTCGTCGATTACGCGAATTAAATCCACATTGGAACGGTGAAAAGTTGTATCAAGAAGCGAGAAGAATCGTGGGTGCCGAGATGCAACACATTACTTTCCAACATTGGATACCAATTGCATTGGGTAATACAACTGACAAACTTTTAGGACCTTACAAAAGATACGATCCTGATTTGGATGCGAGTATATCGAATGTTTTTGCAACGGCAGCCCTACGTTTCGGTCATTCCTTGATTCAACCACGTTTAGAACGATTAAACGAATCTTTTCAATCTATTCCACAAGGTGCTCTACCTTTACGCGACGCTTTCTTTGCACCATGGCGACTAGTTGAAGAAGGTGGTGTTGATCCTTTGATAAGAGGAATGTATGCTACAGCAGCTAAACTTAAATTACCTGAACAAAATTTGAACGTTGAATTGACCGAACAACTCTTTCGTACGGCTCACGCAGTAGCCTTGGATCTAGCTGCTATGAATATTCAACGTTCACGAGATCATGGTATCCCAGGTTACTTGGAATGGCGAAAATACTGCAACTTGACCCACGTAGAAACTTTCGATGATTTAGTCGTTGATATAAGAGATTCTAAAGTACGACAAAAACTTCGTGAACTCTATGGACATCCTGGTAACATAGATGTATGGGTTGGTGGTATTCTCGAGGATCAACTTCCCGATGCGAAGGTTGGCCCTCTCTTTCAATGCCTCCTAATAGAACAATTTCGTCGAATTAGAAATGGTGATAGATTTTGGTACGAGAATCCCTCGAATTTCCGACCTGAACAATTAGCCCAGATACAACAAGTTACCTTGGCAAGAATACTTTGCGATAATGGCGATAAAATTGATCGCATTCAACCTAATGTCTTTCTATTACCAAATGACAATGATAACAAGTTTACCTCTTGCGATAATATACCATATTTAGATTTAAGCATGTGGTCCGATTGCTGTGACAATTGCGAGGACAACAGTAACACCATATCACGTTTCCGACGAAACGCTGCCAAATATTTGTCGCCCGAGCATAACGATCTAGAATTACAAGAAATTTCTCCCAAAGATAGCAAGAAAATAGATTATTTGGAAAAAATGATAGAGGAGGTTGAAGAGAAATCTGAAAAACTACAAAGATTCGCGAATTCTTTGTCGCTGAGGATAAGAGAATTAAAATCGTTATTGTCCGATGCCAAAACGTTGAAATAACACGATTAATGTAATATTATTTGTTAGATAATTTTTCAATGTATTTTTCTATGCATTTCTTTTGAAATTTCGCACGTGCTTTTCATTGAGACCAAATTTGTATGCATTTATTGTAAATATAGTCAAGATGATAGTTAAAACGTGAAACGCGAATTAGAAATGTGAGAAAACAAAAAAAAAAGAAATACTTTTCCATATCTTTTATCTTTCTTTTCGCTTTTTATATCAAAGTGACTTGTATTAAGTATTGAATATAAACGCCAGCAGATAGTTTCGATTAGATTTCAAATTAATTTTAATCTATGAAAAATGTTTCAATATATTCTATACAAATACATTGTTGATCTGAAAATTATATTATCAAGACGAACACAAATGTTTTTGTTTTAAGTATCTATGTATATATCTTTTTATGTGTGTAGTATATTACATAATAATTATTAAAAACTTAGATATTTCTTTATAAGATAAACTTTATATGCTTTCCGTTAGCAATAATATCTTTACCATTATTTTTGGTGAGATCTACTGCAAGATATGCTAGAGTACGACCAGCGCGTATAGTTTTAGCATCAACTTCAACCACTTCACCAGGAAATGCAGGTTTCATGTATCTGTGCCATTGACATATGTAAAATGAAGAAACTTTAGATAAATATATCTTATAAATAAAAGGAAACATAAACCCTTTTTTATAGTTTTTATACTCTATGCTAACTCTTATTATTAAAAAAACAAAATTAATGTATATCTAATCTAACAGAATATGCATTGTATAGAGCGAATAATCAAAGACGATGATGATGCAAATAATACATATCAATGTACAAGTTACAAATCTTTGTCTACGTACTCCTAAATATTGTAATTAACATAAGAGATAAATATCTTACGAAACATTCATGTTTACAGAAACTCCTGGAGCACCGGTCCCACATGTCATCAAAGCATAAGTTGAAATGCAGTCGATAATAGTTGCTGTAAAACCGCCATGTAATGAGCCACCTAAATTTAAATGTTCATCGGAAACAGTAAATTCAGCTTTACAATTACCATCCCCTGCAGAAAGTATTTTTACCTAAATAATAGAGCATAGAAACTTGATCATTATTTTTGGATATTTAAATATCTATGACAGAAGAGAAATATACATACGTTTTTCATGCACTTTCCAAAACCATTAGATGTACTAATACGTTCTAAAACAGCTTTAATAACTTCAGTACTTCGTGTCATTTTATATTTTATTCCATATATATTGTCACTTTTTCTTAAAATCACTGAATAAATAATAAATATTAAATAGAAACTTTAAAAAGAAAATTCGATTAATATTTGTTTTAATTATTTATGAAATATTATTTAACTAAAAAATATCACTGTGATTAACAATTTTTATGTATACACAACAGCACTTTGTTACGCAATAACAATATGACTAGCCATATGTGAGATAGTAGTGTGTTGCAGGATAGTATCTATGGGCTATAGGAACCCCGCGCTATTAAAGGTCCCGCAAAACGTAAACAATTGAGAAAAGAAATTCGATTAATTTTTGCTTAATTATTATATCAATTAATATTTATACAGATAAATATTTTTCATATTAACTTTTTTTTTTCATTTTGCATAGGATCCCAGAAAATATAGGAACGGGCCTGTGTAGTTATCTATACGTGTTACGTACTACGTAATTCAGTGAACTCACTGTTTGTGGTGCATTCTTCTAAGTAGTCCGAAACTGATTATTTTTACTTGTCATTAAAAATGGAGTTTCCAAGTGAAATTTAAGAAGTTATACCAAATATAAATAAGATTGGAAGCAGAATGGATTCCGAATTAACATGCGAGTATCAAAACGCGTACAATATACAGGTATATATAACATATAAATAATTTATAAGTATATTAAAAATGATTTCATGACATAACCTATATTTTCTTATCATTTAGGTTCTTAAATATGACAAGCTAGTACAGAGATCTTTGAATCGAGTTGCAGTAGTCAACGGATTATTGAAATCTAAGTTACTAACGATAGAGACTCGTGAAAGATTGGAAGGAGAAATGCGAGAGATTCAACGTATCCTTATGATTAACAAGCAACAATTAGATCGTTTGCGAAGGAAAGACAGAGGACTATTTAGTACGACAATTTTCCTATTTTTATTTTGCTTTTTGACTTACGTCTCGTATTATATTTTTACTATTGATTTTTCTAAAGTTTTTGCATATGCAATGTAAGAAAATGTATGAACCAAAGCTGTATTATGTGTTTCAGTATTATAAATAATTTTTATATCATTTAACTATTTTTCTATCGTAGAATTATATTGATTTTTTCATTAATAACGTAAGTCAAATATATATATATA
>NW_014569712.1:220791-227274 GCF_001313835.1 Polistes canadensis
TGTACTTATACATTCCATATAAATAATATCAATAATATTAAAGCAGATCAAATGTATTTATATATAATATTAATAATAATGTATATATAATATATTTATATATGAAATTGCATAATATCGATATACATTTATATTGCTATACACTTATATCGATATACACTTATAAGCGCTGTATATGTTGTAACCTTTTATTTATATATTATATAAATGCAACATCATACTTTGATTTAGTATTGAACAAATTTCTATACTTTGTTTTTTAAGTTAGTTATAATTATAGTTTAATCATTGAAACTTATGAGTTCAATTTTCGAGACTTTTAGTATAGCGAATTTGTTTGGAAAAAATTAAATCAAATCATATTGAGCCATTCCTGCAAGTCGACTACGCGTATATTTAGCATGTATTTCAGCATCCAAATAACTTCCTTTAACCGCAGAATCTTCTTTCATAGCACTCCTCCATTCGAACTATGTAGAAATAAAATATATATATGTGTAAATAAAATATAGTTTCAATATACAGATATTTCGTAAGAAACTAGAATCCTTTAGCTTACCAGTCTTAGAAAACGTTCTCGAGATATTGTGAATTCATCTCCACGCAAGATCCTAATAATATCAGCTCTTTCACACCATGGCCAGATCATCAGATCCAACATGCCAGGTGAAGAACCTCCAAAGAATGGAGTTCTTCTTTTAACTAATTCTCTATCAAAAAATTCAAGACTGGCAAGCGCTTCGTTAAATATATCACAGTCTACCGTTGTTCCAGCATATAACTGTAAGAATGTCGATAAAATTAAAATTCATACAAAGTAAGAAAAACAAAACAACAATTAAATAAAATTAATAGCAGTATTTTAGGATTACGATTAAAAAAATCAATTAAAAGAAATATTAAAGAATAATGTCAAATAAATATAAGAATATAACAGTGAAAGTAAATAATCAAACATAAAAATAATAACCACTTTGTAAAAACCTTGTACATATTGGTAATAACTCCATTGAATTTTTCGATCAACAATTTATCTTTAGCCTTGGTTAAAGGATTCAGTGGATACAATTTATTTTGTGGATAAGCTTCATCCAAATATTCAGTTATTATAAGACTTTCATGCAATACTTCGCCTCCATTTAATTCTATACAAGGAACTTTTCCACAAGGATTTTTCTCTAACAGCCATTCCGGTTTCTGGGTTAAATTAACATAAACAACGTCGTATCTGTAAGAAATAATATATGCGTATATATTAAAACAAAAAAATACTATGTAATCATTGACGAAAATGTGTTAATTTAATTTTTTTAAATAAATTATATGTACGGAATTTTTTTGGCATCTAAAACGAGATGAACTCTTTGGGCATATGGACAAAAACGCATGCTGTACAAACGAATTTTTCCAGGAACGATGGGTGGACAAATTGATCCTATAAAAAATTGTATCATATATTACACGCCTTTTCTTCTATCTATTTTAATTCTATTTTATTTTCTACTTACCTGTGCTCAAATGTTTCGTACTCATTTTAGATGATTCAATGAATTATAATCACAATGTATACTCTTTCAATGATTTTATGTCACAGTTGACAATTCTATCGTACGAAGCGAATCGTTTGAAATAAGTATCGATAACTAGAGTCTGCAGGTAGACATTGCTCAGAAACATACGACGTGGTGTTTGATATTTCGTCGCTAAGTGTACTCATACGTGAATGTATGTGTTGGACGATTACTTCATGCCCATATCACGCATTATCACATATAAAAACTAGAAAATGTAATCTTTGTCTCTCTTAATGCTTATGTGTGTATATATATATATATATTTATAATATTTATTATTCATTAATTAAACATTTCATTTTTTAATAAACTACAAAATATAATATATTCGTCATACCATACAATATATTTTTATTCATAAATTCTCATAATAATGTTTTATTATATTAATGAAAATGTTTAATTATAGGAATTTGAAGATAAATATAAAAAAAATATGATATTATTCTCAAGATAATAAAACTGAATTATCATATGAAAATTGTTTTACCGATCGTAGATAATCTTAATTATAACGTTGCGCACTCTATGAGTCATGTTTTTATCTACGACTAGTTTCTTACCAAATATTTGTAATGTCGTATATAAGAAAAATAGTTAATGATATAATAGATACATTTTCTTTTTGTATTTATAAAAAATATCAAGGAATTATCATTGTGAAATTGGATCTTTGAATAATGTAAAAACGGCGCCAAAATGTGATTGGTTGTTAGAATGCAAGGATCTGCACAATGAGAGGTCGCTCGTAGTCCTATAAGATTTGATATTAGATAGTGATTGGATTACAATCTAGTTTCTTAATATCGATTTTATCGATCGACCATTAGTATTTTTTCCCGCTAATATTACGAAAATTAAGCAATTACCACGTGATTCAAGGAAGCAGAAGAGATCGTGCAACGGGAAGGAAAGCATCGAGCTCCTCTGCATTCGAATTTTTTTCAAACTACGAAGGATATTTTTAGTGTAAGAATAAATCAAACGAATAATAATATTTCTTGTTAATGTAAAAAAGTAATTGAATTAAAGTTTAACCATAAAGTGTTATAAAATGAACGCAAACCGAAGAAACTGGATATCTTTCGAGGTTAGACGAAGTATTCGAATAATCTCCAAGTGGGGAATAAAAGTAAGTGATTTTTTTAATTGGAAAGATAATAAATCAAATGATCGTTATTAATAACTATGATTTCTGAAAGTAAAAGAAAGAGAAAAAATATTTGCAGCTTATTTTGCCTGCTCGAATTTAATAAGCGTTACAGAAATTATGTATTTTAAACAAGTTTTTTTAAATATGGCGGTGTCGTATTAGATTAAATTCTAGTTACTGTTCGATCGGTTATAATAACAAGATTATTCATTATTTATCTATTTTTTAATCAATTTCTTAAATTACTAATGGTAATAAAAAAATATACGTGATTGAAATTCGATTAAAGTGGATCGATTGCTTAACAGAATTTATTTATCTCTCAAAACAGCCGAGAATTACTATCTGCAAATGCGCATTACATTTTATGGAAATACTATATTTTAACGTAACATCCGATCGATGCTACTAACATATAATCACATTTCCATTTTAAAGTTTCCAAAAAAAAAAACAGAACTGAAAGGTCATTTATAGATGTCCTCTTGATGCACGTGGTAGCATTCGAGTAGTTTTGCATCCTCGTTTCAGTCCTCGACACGTGTTATTTTCGGCGAATATTATCAATATATTTCTATAGGAAAAGAAATCAATAAAAATGAAACAAAATATACGAATATTCGAGGAGTTAAAAAGAAATTTGCAATGATTTTAAGATTAAAATCAAATAAACAAAAAAAAAGTCAAATGTAATTTGTTTTAGTCGAGTTATTGGATGGTCAACGTAGAGAAACTTATTTCCTCGACTGTCCTCAGGTGGTCAGAATGAGGAAACCAATGGCTTGTGTATCTTGATTGTTTCTTCCTAAAATAGAATTTCTTTTTTTGTTTATATTTTGGCGAATGGAAGAATAGAGATATTGGTTATAAGTTAGTAGAGAGAGAGAGAGAGAGTTATTATATGGTAGTAGGTAATACAAATAAAAATTTGAGTTGGGGTAGTAAGTAAATATACAGGTAGGAGTTTGGTAAATGGGGGGTAGAGGAAAGAAAAAAATAATAGGGAAGCAGGAGTAGACAAAACAGGATAGCTTGTAGATGATAGGAAGGGTAGGAATAGATAGAAAGGAAAATGAGTATTGGAAGGATACGTAGGTGGTGTTCAAAGTAACAACACAACGGAATTGCGAGAAGGTGACGAGTAGAGAGAAGTTTTCGGTGTGTTCTTGGATTGAGAAAAATGGTGAGGGTGGGGGCTAATGGGAGGAAAAGGAAGTAGGGTAGGAAAGGTATGGTGAAGGAAAGAGAGTGAGTAGAAGGTAGAAGGTTATGAAGAAGGTGGAGGTGAAAGAGGAGTAGGCGAAGGTGTAGGAGGAGGAGGATGGCAGAAGGTGGAAGAGCGCGGGCGCTGATTGGTAGCAGAATCGATTAGCCGAGCCGAGCTAAACCTCCGGCAATGTGGCAGCTTCGGCGACGCCACGAATTTCCCGAATGGAGGTTTCCCGTTGGGGCGGTCCCGAACCTAGGGAGGAATACCTCGCTCTTCTCCATGGCAACCCGACCAATTCGCCAACCGCCGACAACCAAGGCTGACCTATCGTGTTCTTTCTTTTATTTCTTCTTTTTTTCTTTTTTTTTTTTTATTCTTTTTCTCATCATCTCCCTCACCCACCTTCCCTTCTCATTCTTTCTTTCTTTCTCTACAGCTCCTTTGCCTTTTCTCCTTCTGTCTCTTTTTCTCTTTCAGGTATGGTAAAAAGAAAAGAATGAGAGAGAGATAGAGAGATGAGAGAGAGAGAGAGAGAGAGAGAGAGAGAGAGAGAGAGAGAGAAACAAAGATACACATACCTATATACACAACTTTGGACACTGTACTGTTCACATTGATTTTGCCGACGACTGATACAACCCCGTCGGCACGTTTAATTAGAACATGGCGACTTTAATACAAGCGCACGACAACAAGAACAACAACAGCGTCCCCTCTTTCTCTCGCATATTCCTTTACTTTATTTTTTGTTTGTTGTTGTTGTTGCTTCTTCTTCTTCTTCTTTGTCTTCTTTTTCTTCTTCTTCCATCTTCATTTTTTCGCTTCCTCACTCTCTTTTAATTTTATGGTTTTTTTTCTTTATCTTCCTTCCCACCTGTCCGTAGTCATAGCCATTGCATACACGTTGCAGCCAGCCGCTTGTTTCCTGACCTTTGAGTCTCTTTCCTTCCTTTGCATGCATACGGGTGTTCTCTATGTGAATTTACTTTTCTTGCTGCCTTGCTGTGAGAGGGGTCGCTTATCTACCTAACCTAACGCGGTCTACGCTAGTGCCAGACATCCTCGCCGCCATTGCATCTATCATTGTCATCGTCGTCATCATCATCATCATCCTCATCATCATCATCATCATCATCATCATCATCAACGCCGTCATCGTTATCATCGGCTTTCCACCATTTTTAAAAATCACGCCCACTCTCCTACGACTCGGAGAGAGACATACACACATACACACACACATGATAAAAGTATACATCACATTCGTTCGATTCGATTTCAACGTTGCATTCTCTCTCTTTCTCTTTCTCTCCCTCTCTCTCTTTTTCCTTCTTTCTTGCTTGCTACATACACACGTACACACACTTTCATGTATTCTCTCTTTCTCTCTCCCTCTCTCTCTCTTTCTCTTTTTTTCTATTTCACATGGACAATCACCCACACACCCACTCGCGATCTAAATCTAATTCGTCTACGTTTCTACGTGTCTACACATGAAAACACCCTATCTACACGAGCGTTTCTCCGACATTCCATGGAATCCTATCGAATATTGCCAATCATTTCGGAACGAGAAGCCATCTTTTTATTTTTTTGTTCTTTTCTTTTTTCTCTTTTTTCCTAAGTTATCTTTTTCTTTTTTTATTATTATTATTATTATTATTCTTTTTCGTCTTGTTTCGATATCGTGTGTTACCCTATCGTTAAATATTATTACACCATAAAGCGATTCTATGGATTGTACGGAGGAGCAGCGTTATTCTTGTTAGTTTTGATCATTAAAATTAATTCTATAAATTGCCTCTTAATTCTCTGTTTTGTTTGTTTGTTATTTTTGTTTCATTTTCTTTTCTTTTTTCGGATGGTATATTGTACAGCATACACGATTTTCGTAATTTAACGCTTCTATGACAGAGGTACATCGTTTTTTGGACAAAAAATAGGCTAATAATAAATCTAACATATGCAAAATGATTATCTTAGGTTTTTTTTGTTTGCGAAGGGGGAGATTTTTGCGAAGACAAATTGGACCAGAAGGCTAGGGTTGTGTGGGTGGTAAGGAAGGGTCGTAGGTTGTTTTTTAGACGAATTATCGGCGTTCGGCGTTCTTCGACGAAGGGCTAACAATAATCCTTGAGCCTCTCACCGAAATCGTTATCGTCCTCGATTTTATTGTTGTTGTTTTTTTTTTTCATTTTTGCATAGATAGAGTAGCCACACACTCGTATTGAAGGATTTGTTTTATTGAAAAACATCGTTTAATAGAAAATATTTATTACTCTTTTTCTTTTCTTTATTAATTTTTGTTCTTTCTTTCTTTCATTCATTCAAGTTCAAGGAACTAGAACGACCATTAATTGTTGGTTCTTGGAAAATAATTAATCGCGCTAAGAAAAAAAATCATTGATTTCCTTTTTTTCTGGATTCTTTTTCTCTGCATAATTATTATATTTATATATATATACATATATATATAAATATACGTATATACAATTGTAATAATAAACACGTAAAATCAGATGAGAAAGAATCGATGTTAACTCGCT
>NW_014569712.1:227339-234644 GCF_001313835.1 Polistes canadensis
ATATATTAATTTATTTATTTATTTCATTTTATTTCATTTTATTTTCATGTTTGTTTTTAACTTGCACTTCTTTGCCACTGCATACGATAGGATACAGTATCAAGAAGTTTATCTTTGCTATTACCTGTCGTTTGAACGACACGACGAGGCGTCTCTATCTATACCATTATTATTATAATTATAATTATTATTATTATTATTATTATTGTTATTATTAGTATTTAATATTATTATTAATAATATTATTATTATATAACAAATAAGTTAAAAGAGTTTATAATACACGCATTGCTTTTTAGTTTTGGAACCCAAATCGACGATCGGTTATTCACGTATATCGTCGAACCCCCATAAGTGTCCTTCATGGCTTTTCGTTTTCTTTTTTTTATTATTCCCGAACGTATAAATAATTAGTTTTGTTTTATGGTTACAAATCGTATGTTTCATTGTAAAATTGTAAATGATTAATAGATGTAAATCGATTGATATGACACACACTCCTTTCGGATTATTCTTGATTTCTTTTCTTTTTTGAGTTGTCTGATTTGATTTAATAACCGATTCGATCGGGGCCGCAAAATCCAACGTTTCGTTGATGGAATAACGTTGGTTCCTTATTCGATAGACGAATCGACGTTCAGATGGACCAACTCTGATCGTACGATTTATCTTTACATCATTTTCATTTCCATCCATCGAGCCTAATTTTAGGAAATGGCATAATTATTTCGTTCTTTATAATATCTAACAATTGGATTAATACATCCCTGATAAAATAATCCGAATCATTTTTTTGTTTCATTTGTTTCAATCGATTGTAAAAAGAAAAGTAACGAAAAAGAGAACCAGAGAAATCAACAGCAAAAAAAAAAGAAGCAAAAATGCAAGGATAAATCGTAATGCAAAGAGAGATTAATCCCGTTTTATGAACATCAGGATCGTTCGCATAATGCAATAATATACTTTATTTACAATGATCTTACAAGAATCCGAAGCGCACCGTCGACCACGAAAACATCGCCAAATCTTCCGACGGGGATGTTCCTTCATCCCGAGTAGTTCACGTTTTCATCTACGATAATAGACGATAACGTAAATCATTCTCGAGAATATTCACGTATTTATGTATGTATAAATATGTTTGTTAGTTTGTTAGTTTGTTAATTAATATGTATGTTTCTTAATCTTGTATCGAAGAATCGCGGAACGTCGGGTAGGAAAAAAGAAAGGGTTTTAAAAAGGGTTTTGATACGAATTAGTAAAGAAATGACCGGTGAATTCTCTGTTGACTATTATTACGTAAACTACCGTTCCTAACTTAACAATTGTTTGATGTAAAAAAAAAAAAAAAACCAGATGCTGCTTATTTTTGTAATATAGTAATTATAGAAGATTTGTAAAATAACGATATACGATTAATCATAAATTAGCAATCATTTGTTGCTTCGTACAATTGTTATTATTCGAAGAAAAAAAAAACAGTGATAATAATTAAATGATGATTTGTAAAAAAGTTATTCGACCGTATTAGAATAAAATATTTCACTGAAAAGGGGGTAGTGTACGTAATAGTAGAATTCAAATGATTAACGCGTTAGGTAAAATATAGCAAGGTGAACAATGGTCTAGCGGTTTAAGTTTAAAAGGGAAGAGAGTTAAAGTTTAGCAAGAGGGGGAGGGGGTGCGACGGTGCACACGACGTTGTTGTTTTATTTGTTCTTTTTGTTAAACGCACGTCCCGTTAATCGATTTTGAACGTGACAAGTTACTATTACGCATCTTAAAGATGCGTTTAATTTCTCCGAGTTTATTTCTCTTCTTTCCCGATAGATAAACGGGAGAGAGAGAGAGAAATAAAAGGGATGTGTTGTTTTACTCGGTAACGAAAATTATATATGGGGGATTTTTTTTTAACGCGGCGTACCAAGAGTGCTCCAATGTTCGGCAGAAGGTCATGCGTAATGGGGATAGCTGCCAAGATGTGGTGGCACGTGTCCCGATGCTGTGTGGTGACCAGCGTAAAGATTCGCACTTGGTGTCGTCGACCAATAACTGGATGCCGATTGGAAAAGACCACCTGGTACCGAAACCGAAACTGATGCTGCTGGCGGTGGCATCAGGTTCAACTTGGCATGACCATAACCAGACATGAACAGCTCACTTTGGTATTTGTATGCCGCTGGATCGGCCGCAGCTGGTTGCGTAGCTGCTGCTAAACCTTGAAAGTCGAACTTGTACGCGTACCTCTTCCCGTGTACCTTCGTCATGATGTTCTTGTCGTAATAGTACCTGTAGAGCAATCGTTCATTGGAACCATTTTATGATTCAATTAGAAATCAATCAATTTGCTATTTAAGTTAGATCTCGCGTTTGATTTATCGAGGGATGGATGGGTTGGCTGTAGGGAATAAAAAAACAAAAAAGGTTTCTTCGTCTTTTACATTTTCTTTTTAGTAGCAATATATTAATGCATCGAATTTTTCAACTCCGATCATTCTCGCGTATCGATCACCGAGGTCGTCGGTTACCTATCATTCCTGACCGTTCAATCCCATCACGAATTCTCGAAATGCGAACACCAATCCGAAGCATTAACAATTTGAAACGTTCACGTGGTATATCGAGGGACGATGGGAAACGTATTGGGTTGGTGATGGGGGAAGAGCACGCGCGTTCTACCTCTCGTAATTTTTCCCTCACCGTTGTGGAATACATCTAAAAGGTTCGTCGTTTCTGTTAGTAGTAGCCGGGGAACGAAATGTTGGAACGGGGAGCGAAAACGAAAAGCGAGCAGTCGCGTAATATAATCAGTGGATCTGATCGAAAAATAATAGCCGCGTCTGCCGGTCTGGGTAACAGTGATTGAAATTTCTCCCTCTACCTCTCGACGTTTCTCTCAACAACGGAGAGGAACCCAACCCCGGCGCTGATTTTCGTGCTTTCGTTCAAAAACGACGAATACTACTTTTTTCTTTTTCTATATTTCTTCATTTATATCTTTTTTTTTTGCAACGCCAAGTGGCAAAGTTATTTTTAGGTCTTGAAATCGTATCAGCCCCGTATCCGAATTATTTCTACCGAATGGTAATTGTTTTAATTGAATATATTTGATTATCTTACCTCAAGGCCCTCGACAATTTGTCATAATTCATGTTCGGTTTAGACTTCCTCTCGCCCCAACGTCTCGCAACTTCGTCCGGATCGGTCAACTTGAATTCACCGTTGGTTCCTTCCCACGTAATGCACGCGGCATTGCTAGAGTCGGATAAAAGTTCGAGTAGGAATTGCCAGAGTTGAATTTGACCTGACCCCGAACTCGCCAAGCGACTACTCGTCGCGCTAAACATTTGGTAGGGGTCTGGAAATAATGACAAATTCATGAACGTTAACAAATTCTTTCATTAATAAATATATATGTTTTATGTTTTTTTAGATAAACACAAAATTGTGGATAAAAGAACGGTGATAATTTAAGAAATATATTTATATTAGTTAACACTATGATATATTTGAATAGTAAATTCAATCGATTTCCGTATGTTTAGAAATATATCTTATTGTTCATTCTATGAGAAGTAAGAATTTCGGATGTATAGTTTCTTGGCCTTTTCCCCTGAAGCATATACCTATCCATTACACGGTTATTTCCTCGTGTTCCCCGTATCGCTCTTTAAAAGCTTTACAATGCGTCATCACCGTCGCTCGCTACTGCTCAGACTTGAAGGGCTCTAGAGTCATACAAAAGGATATAATCGCAACCCTACAATAGAATAGAGTTCGTTTGGATCATAATAATTTCAATTGGAGCTACCGTAGACGGAGTGCTGGTTCAAAGGGCGTCCGCGAATGTCTCCGCATTGCCCAAAAATCTATCCTACCTATAATATACTTTCTTATCCTGAAGCTCTAAACTATTCACTCGAATAACTATTATTGGATTTATTACAAATCTTTAATTGGTAATTATAATAAATGTTAAATCGTATAAATCACGTTTGATCATTCTAGATATAAGACTTTAGAATATAAAACATATACGACTGGTCAAACTTTTAAGGTATTTCAATTTAGAGAAACAGGTTGCTTTTAGAATAACCTAGTTTAATTTGTTAGTCAAAAAACACTTAGGATGTATATGTTTTTGATCACGTATTAAATATTTCGCTTCAAATTACTCCTAGCAATTAATATTTCTAATTACACTATATCGATCGTTGGCCGAGAGATTAATTAATTGCCTTTTAGATTTGCAACGTTCTTCAAATATAATATAAAATTATTAATATTCGATACACAACAAGTGTATCTACTTGCAAACTTTTTGACCAGTCGTGTATGCATTTGTAAAAAAAATAAGGAAAGGTTTCTCATGAAATTTAAAACGATTGTTTGAAGATAAACGCGAGGATTATGAAAGAAGAAGACGCGTAATCTTTTTTCGGTTAGGTATCCAGACAACTTCCGAGGAAATATATTTCGTGAAATTATGAAGGGGATGAAGATAGTAAAAGACAGAGAGAGAGAGAGAAGATGCAGACAGAAATAGATAGACGTAGACGATAGGGGATGGGGTGGTATCCGAATTGCCGGACCTCAAAGGTCGTTTCGCTAGTTGAGTTCCCCGAATACGTGGCAGAACGATCGGGTTTCGATCGAACGGTAACTCACTTACGAGTTAATAATGGAAAGGGGCGCGGTATACCGATGTGTGTGCTCAAATAAGGGATGAAGCAAGCTTTCGTAATATACCAGACCTAAAGATCCTAAACAATTGAACACCTAAGGACTTTTCATTAATTCTTATCAATTAAATATTATTATTATTTTTCTTATATAAATTTTGTCATCACAATCCATTGGGTTATCCTAAAACTTAAATGAAATTCATTAAAATAAATTATAGTTCGTTTTGATAAATGACATTTTGATTACACGTGATGTTTAATAATTGTTCTTAGTTATCTACAGATATAAAATTATATAAGTTTAGTTTTGATTCGTGAAATATATATCGATTACGTAGTTTTCCTTGCATACGATCGATACAATGTTAATATTTGTTTTCGATATGATAGACGATATTCATGGTCTTTTTTTTTGAAAATGATTAATGTTTCTTTAATGCACATATTGTTTAGCATTATTATTGACTTGCCATGCAAGTTTTACACACATATTTCTTCAATTATAAAATGAAATGTTAAAACAATATATACGTGGTCTCATTTATAAAACAAATGTCGTTTACTGATGACCAACGTGACAGTCAACGCGTTAAAAATTTGTTAATATTCATTGTACAGAATATTATTATAACAATTAGTTTCTTCTCTTCCATTAATGAATGAACATTTGTGAAGAGAGATAAAACACAGAGAAGTTCGAAAAAGGGAACGTTCATTTAGACCGATCGATCGTCCGAAAGGAGAAATTTCTGGGCGTGGCACGAGAAAATCAAGAGTCTGAACTTTCCTGTATAATATTCTTAGCGTGATTAGCGTGTAGTTTAATATTATCGGGAAGGTCATTCTATGCATATTCGGTGTATATATATATATAAAAAAAAACAAATTATTTTTATACGTAAATCTCTCTCTTGCATCAAGAATCGATTTATACTTGCATTTTTTATTCTATGTTAAAATCATATTTCTATAATGGTCTCTAATAATCGACAAGTTTTATACTAATTTAGTAATTTATTTAACGTTTTTTCAATTAAAAAAGTCACAAACGAACAAAAAAATATCTCATATATATTAATGTGAACTTTTTGATAAAAGATAAATACTTGAACTTCTCAAGAATATCTACCTACTACATACCAGGCTGCCTGAGGTGGCTGTGAGTGTCCAACGCCGACTTTGATAGGCTGCTTCCGTACCCTAAAAATAAAGAAGACAAGAAAAAAGAAAAGAACAAATCGTACGAATGTATCAGCAACTTAATCGAATAAACTTTTTAATCCTTTCGTTAGGGCAATCAACATTTAAGTTTTTCAACGTTACCATACCTTAGCGAATTATTTTGACGTGTTCAGAATATATTACGTGTTTTCAAAATATAATTTTAGTTAGATTAATCCAATACAAGTTCAATAAAATCATAGAGAGATATTCTATGGGTAAAATAGAATCGTAACGAAAGGGTTAATAATAAATTGACGAATATTCAAACGTAGACTGTCACGACATTTGTTTTTTTCAATGACGCCACGTGGATCATTTGCGATCGACATTACTATATCCCTTTATATATTTTAATCTTAAATATAATTATAGTATCTACACAATATAAAATATATACACGAACTTGTGTGGCAGTCAAACCAGTTAATTTAATTGTATTACAAACCAATTATATGTGTATATCAATGACAAAAACATGTTCGTAGTTTTTGTAGGAATCAGCAATGATCTTATGCTCAGTCAAGGATTAAAAATTGGTAAGAAAACAATGAGAGATAAGAGAGAGAGAGAACAAAAAAAGGGAAAAAAAAGGGAAAAAGGGAAAAGTTATCGGGCCGGTCAAAGACGGACAAAAGTATAAAACCCGGTCGAGCGTTAGAATCCGTTAGAGAGGATTTCCGTGTAGGCAAACACGGGGGCTGAGTGCTCCGTATACGTTTCTCCATGCTCAGGAGAGTTTCGATCCTAGTTCTTATCACCCCCCCAATTTCTTCTTCTTCTTCTTCTTCATCTTCTTCATCTTCTTTTTCTTCTCGTCTACCTCTCGTTTACTCGTCTTTGCACACGTTTTGTGTACACACGTATATACTTATGTTTGTTTGTTTGTTTGTGTGCATGCGTGCGTGTGTAGGTTTATATGCATTTGGTTTAGTATATAATACGTTCACTAGTCATCGTTACTAGGAACTTGGCTAGTGGTCACGTTCCTACGAACGAGTGTGCAATCTGTTTAAGGCACAATGGCCCCTTAATTTCGCTTCGTTATACTCTGTTACGTCAAAAGGCTACCATATATTTGACTATCAGTTTATACGTCATTACAAGGAAACTAGGATAATTACGAGATTATGTTAATTGAATGATTTTTCGAATAAAAATTCTGAGATATATATATATAAGTTTTGTTTTATAATTATTAAAGAGATTCGATTACGTAGAATATCAGATTGGAATGATTAAAGATTTTTTTGTTTTTTTTTTTTTTTTTTTTTAGAAAAGCAATTGAAATATATTCAATGGATATAATGTTAATAAATATATAAAAATAATGAAAATCCCATCGTAGGAATGTCGTTGACAAGTGGATAACGGCAGATGTTACCTTTAAATAGCAGTT
>NW_014569712.1:234660-326858 GCF_001313835.1 Polistes canadensis
TATTAAAGAGATTCGATTACGTAGAATATCAGATCAAAATGGTTAAAGATTTTTTTTTTTTTTTTTTTTTTTTTTTTTTATGGGAGATACATTGTTCGATCATGGGGATTTAATAATGTTAATAAATATATAAAAATAATGAAAATCCCATCGTAGGAATGTCGTTGACAAGTGGATAACGGCAGATGTTACCTTTAAATAGCAGTTGGTGTCCGCTGTGTTAAACAATTTGATTTCGTTTCTGATTGGGACCCGGGTGGGAAAAAGCATCATCGAGGGTTCGGACAAGGAAGAAAGGAAGGAAGGAGACGACGAGACGATCTTTCCTAGGCGTCGACGAATCTCGCGTTGTCCATGGGGGTTGTCTGCCTCAATCAGCGTAGCCGCAGGGTTGAAACATTATTTCTTTTTCTTTTTATCTCTTAACTCGTAAGATATTCCTCTTTCTTTTTCTCAAATATTATCGAATATGAATTTATTTGTTAATTAAAATATTCGTATTGTTGATAAATGAATAAATAAATTTTGAGATTGGAAACACACTTGGGAATACTTAAAAAAAAAAAAAGAAAAAAAAAGAGAGAGAACTATTGTCTATGTTGTACGATTTCCTAGAGTGAAGTTAAGAACATCAACAATCGGTTTTAGATCCATCCAAGTTCCCCATTGTCGCTTCTATATCCGCACATTCCAAGCAATTACGTTGGGCGGGGTAATCCCGTTAGGCGCACGTACCTTCCTCGAGGGAGGATCAAAGGTCCCCGTTATTCCAGTTTACTGAGCTCTTTTTCGCTCCTTCAAACATAGCTAGCACAATGACAATGCTGCTATTCTATCAGTCAAGGGGGCATAGAACCTACCAACTACCTTCTTATTCTTCTTCTTCTTCTTCTTTATCTTTTCATTTTGATTTTTGATTTCTTTTATATGAAAAACAGAAAAAAATGAACAACATTCTTTTAGAGATATTCTTCGAAAATTTGAAATTAATATAAAATAAATTGTAATCCTGAACATTGTCACCATTTAAAAGTAGAATAGGGTGCTTTAAGAAAGGGTGCTCTCCTTGAGTTGTTTCAAATGAGGAAGTTGAGAAACCTAGTGGTAAATTATAAGTCACGTATTCGCGTGACTCGGCACGCGAGGTTCTCTTTTTAAAAGTTTCTCAAGTGAACGACGTGTCACGATCTTGGCACCTTCTCTAGCTAAGCTTTTTCTTTCCTTTTCTTTTTCTTCTTCTATTTCTTTTTTTTTGTATATCTCGCTAAATATAATTCATCGTGATCACGCTCGATCGCGTGATTTTTCTTTAACAACGGTAGAACCAAGTTGACAAGATACACACTTTTCTATTTTCCAATTTTACACAATTTTCTAGGTCCATTAGGATTATGCAAGTATTATGATCCAATGTTCAACCCTTTCTAGGAAAATTAGAAACTAATTTCACATACATTTTTGTATACCAGTTCGTACCAGGGGTGGTGGTGGGTAGTCTGACAAATTCTAATGGGACAAATTAATAATTTAATTTTTCTTAGGTGGTGTGATTGTCTAAGAAAGATGGGGGGGGGGTGGAAAATAAGAGAAAAGAAACGTATCTCTCGCATATTTTTTTTTCCCCCTTGCTTCTCTACTTTTTCTTTCTTTCTTTTAATTCTTTCTTTTTCCTCGTAAATCTGGCAGAGCGAAGACCCATGGTCACGCGTCGTTTCCCGGTGACTTGTTGCCCACGATCCGTATCCCTTAAGCGTGTCCCTCTCCCCCTTCCCACCCCCAGTTCCTCCTGTACCGCGGTTCCGCATCGGGAAAGACCCGTTCGAGTTTTTGACCGCACGACGAAAAGTCAAAGTCGCGCGTAAAGTCGTCACGCTTTTTCCTACCCTCTTCCCCCTTCTTACACCATACAAAATTATTTCTTTTTTTGACGGATACATTTTTACACGCATAGATAAATATATTATTGAATTGAAACTTTGAAAAGTTAACGCCAATTTATGAATAGGATTCTATATAAGAAAAATATAATAAACCCTTATCGAACAATTTCCAGTTAGGAAGCATAAACGTGTTACACTTTGTGTGAAAATATTCAAATGATAAGAGTATAACAAATATTATTAGAACAAATATATATTCCTATAATCCATATTTGTATAATCTGTGATTCGTAATAAACTCCCTGAGGGGTTAACTGTATAAAATAGGTCTACTGTATAATATCGTGTATTACATCAACGTATCGTCGAGATCGTGTCAAGATTTACGTAGGATAATCGATCATTATATAATATACGAACGGGCCGCGTGCACGTTTGGAAAATAAATTATCGTCACGGTTCGATTTGTAATTCGAATTAAAGAGAGAAAAATGAAAAACTAACGGAGCTAACGAATAAGAGTTCTTATCATTTTGGCAACTCCATTATTCTTCATATTATTTCTGTCTTTCTTTTTTTTTCTGATCATTCTCTCTTCTTGTGAACGAAGTAACGCGTAGCGAGTATCCAACGGGCAACAGAATGGAATCGTCAAAGAAATGCCCGTAGCATATTGGGCATCAAAGAAGGGTGGGTTTTAGGATAGGAGACGAGTGTAGGACTATGGAGTCGTTGTCTCGCAGCTCGTATTATGTCTTTCGGTAGTACATACACGGGCACGTGCCTATGCGTGACACGTTCACGCATGGCTGCTTGGCTGCCTACGCGTTTTTCGACTCCCCCGCCATATCGGCTAGCATTCATCTCCGATTCAACGTTAGAGGAGGGTGCACGGATTGCGCTTCCACTTTAACCCTGCGTCGTTGAACGTCTATCAAGCACGAATTTCCCCTCTTGTTCCTTTTTTTCCTATCAAAGTGGCTACATTGCTTGCTAAGAAAAAAAAAGAAAAAAAATCTGTCGGATTTGACAAAGGAAAAATTGTACCTTTTTTTCTTTTTCTTTTAAACATTTTCTTATTAAATGTTTATTCCATTTTGAGATAACGATTGATAATGGAAAAAAGAAAGAGACAACAATCGGTGATCAGGTCAGATTCACGTTTGGTCGTTTGGCACGCGCCGTGTCGGACTACGTAATTATCATAGGGAAGTTAGGGTTGCCCTCGGACACATTCGCACACAAATATACACACACACGTAGACATTGGGGGGGTCGAGGTCCGCTCGCTTCGGGTCAGGAAGTCACGCGAGAGGCACACGCGCGTTCACTCGCAAGAGGAAAAAGGAAAGGGGCTGAAGGAAGTACTTTTGTTCCTAACGCCACTCGCCTTAAAGTCTTTTTTTCTCTTTTTTTTTTCCCTTTTCTTTTTTTTACCCCACCTACATTCCCTCCCCCCGCCTTCCCCAAGTCGTAAAAACCTTCTCTTCGAACGGATCGGTTTCCTTTTTCTGGATTCCATGGGTTTTTTTCTTATTAAAGTATCGTCCAACTGTTATTGGGATAATTTTAGATTAGGATTTATTGTATTATAATCAGTTCTATGTGTCTTTACGAAGTAGACATTATGAAAATGATTATAATTCGGTGAATTAATCTTCCTAAGTATAGTTGGGTATTCCTAAGTATAGTTGTTAACCGAACAATAATACCATCTTGGTAGACACAGTTCAGTAGACAAGAGTTCAGAAAAAAGGTCATTCTTATCCATGAACTCTTTCTTAAATTTTCTACGTAGAAAAGTTACCAAGAACCTTCTTTGAAATCGTGGATCGGTACTTTGCGATCAAAAGGAAGCGTGTTTTTAAAGTCCTAGCCTGATTTTTCTTACCATTGTTCTTCTTGTACAAAGTATCACGCGATAAGAACACGTTATACGGTGGAATGGTAACTAACTTATGTCTCGCGTGCAATAAATTCATTATGTAAAATGTACATTAACACGTTGACTGGCATAGCGAGAAGAAAGGGGAGGGGGGTGGGTCATACTCCTGATGACTTGTATCAGAGAACTATACCAACTTCATTTAAAAAACGAATTATATTGTTCGTTCATTAACATTTACAAGAACATTGTGTAAAACTTTAGACGATTTTCCATATATATTTGATGAATTTCTTGAACACAATTTCTCTTGAAATGATTTCACAAACACACACATACAATCTATGTGTATTTCCTTTTGAAGTGCCAAACGAAAAGATCGTCAAACGTTGTATTGTATATCGATTGTTCTAAGACACGTTAAATTTCGTCTACTTTGAATCGTTTCGCGTTGAATTTGTAGACGGGTTCCAAAGGAACAGAGGCAAAGTTTAATTTGGTTGGTTTGTACTCTTAGCAAAAGCAAAGTTAGCTATTGAACACTATAGCAAAGAGAGAGAGAAAGAGACAGAAAGAGAAGCTGTGATTTCAATTTCACGCTGGCAAAGAGCTGCAAAGGAAGACACCGAGATGATGATGGTACGTAGAGAGGTGCCAGAGGTGCCCCGGGTCACGAAACGAGTCAGACGCGTCGCCCCGTAATTTCATGAACCTCAGTGATGTCCGCTTCTCTCTACCATGTTATGGCGTCGAGTGTAAACCTGATCAAAGGCAACGTCAGAACACCACAGTCAACCCTCGTGATCGGAGAATTGTACCCTGCGGCTTACTATCTTACGTCCTCACTTCTATCACTGTCTTCTGTTTTTCGATTACTGATGGGTTTCTCTCTTTCTATCTTTCTTTCTCTGATCAAATACGTATGTGTTTACAAACGGGTGCAACCAAAAGCTATTGCAATCGTCAACGTGTTAATTAAGTCGTACTATTTGAATAGAAACATTCAAGTTATTCGAACACAATGAACATTCATTTTAAATATCTAAAATATGAATTGTGCAAGAAGTGAAGGAAGAAAAAGAAAAGAAATAATAATAAAAAAAGGAATCAGATTCGAAGATAGAAAGAAATATTTTAAGTTATGTGTAGAATTAATGTGTAAAATATACATTGATCGTATTTGTTGTGGGAACTGTTTGGTAATTCAGTAGACACCCCGGTTACGTATATGCACCTTGTGCACATTTCGCGAATATATTTTGTACGTTTAGTCTGGTAGGAGAGTGAAGTGTGCACAAGTCCTTTATACTGCAAGGTGGCCCGAGGGTAGGAGTCAACGAAAGACGATGATTGTGTTGGTGTAGGTGTCCAGAACGGTGAGCAAAGCACCGCCTGACGCGCCACTGCTTTGCCAACCGCTCTGTTGATTTCGTTGCTGTGCTGCTAGCTAGCTGGCAGCCGTTTCTCTCTCTCCCTGTCTCTCTCTGAACAACCCCTGGGGCTGTTCACTCTCGACGGTCACAAAGGGTCCGCGGTTGAACGCGCGGCAAAGCGGCATAAAGCGACGGAAAGCGCCAGGACGCCGGAATACCGGAACACCATCGGCCCACCCATATCATCATGACATCAACGAATACTCTCGTCTACGATCCCGATCTTATTCTTTATTATAGATGCTATTGATAAACGCAAATATCGAAATTTGTGTGATAAAGTTTTACTTACCCTGGCCAGGGGCCGGGGATGTCGCGTGACTCCAGCCTCCTTTGTACGAACTACTTGCATCTGTAATATTTTTAACATTATTTCATTAATATATTTTATAATAATTGTATGTGGGTAGATCATTTGTAGATATTATTATTGAATTGGTATCGATTTTGGGAAATTTTCTTCCCTATGTTATAAGTTTGCAGTTTGTTACATAGATTTTGTCTTCATTCTCATAACTACAATGAATGGAAAACCAAATTTGGTGTTGAAGAAAAATTCAATGTTATATATAGAGGCTCTAAACATTCATATTTGTCGCTGGATTATAATGTTTTAGATTGTAGCATTTAGAATGGACAATTTTTGGCACGTTTTAGGATATGGTGTTGTCGATGATTTCAATGAAAATTATATTAGAAGACTTTGTTAGTTGATACAGAAAAAATAAACTTACTGTGCTTCATTTAGTTGTCTTGTTTTTTTTTGTTCTTTTTATGAAAAAAAAAAATGGTTTGGAAGATAAATTCAAGGGGAAACGAATTTTCACGACTTTTGATGCAGTCTCGAGCGCCGGCGGTCTGTTTACAGACAGATATATTTTCATTTGGCAGTTATTGGCACGAGGGTGGCCAGCATGTGTACATACGCTACGGCAGTATGTCAAGCTGTAGCAGAAGCTTGGTCTTTCTAGGCAAACAACGACTTAGTCGCGAACGTTGAATCGACCTTTTGCTTCTTACTTTCTTGTCTCCCTTCGTTTGGTCTAAGGGTGTACAGTCCATTAATAAAGCCTCGAGTTTCATGTTTCCGAAGACATTAAAATCGATCAACGTAAAACGTGATGTAATCTCTGACACACCAAATATCTACCTAGGTAGTATTGTCATCGTGTGCAGTGTATATGCTGCGATTTTTTCTTTTTTTGCCAAACTACTATAGGTCACCTAGGTCAAGGTTGCCAATATGAGTCAAAAAAGTGCATAGCTAAAATAATAAACGAAATTATTCTTGGATCTGCAATCCCGAATAAGTATCTAAGTTTAAACAGAAGTTTAATGTATCGATATTTTTGTAGATGTGAATTTGATTAATAGCCAAGAAATTTGGATGACTTGTTGAAAAAGACAACTATCGTATCTGTTAGAATCTATCTTTTTAAAAATATAACAAGTACAACATTTATACAATTGTTGAATGCAACGAGACCTAACGAATACTACTCGACCTGATCTCATTCAACACGTAATCAGCTGACCGCCTTCCAACAAATAACGATGAATATCTACGACGAAATGATGATATTCTACTATCACAAATATATCCGACGTACCGGCAAAAAGCATGGAGAGGTTGGTGAAAGCTGTTGTACGTGGTAGTTCCGCGGTGGTGGTACCAGTGCTTTTGAGGTCCAGCATCGCGCGGTTTGCCACCGGCGCGGCAGGTAGCCTCGAGTTTTGGCCCCCCCTCTGTTGATGGGCCTGATCCCTCAGTTAATAACGCGTTAACACTGTTGTTCTTAATAATCACTGGATCCCAACACGACTCGTCGATCATATCACAAGAGGGATTGCTTGCTCGGATTCGTTCAAGATTGAACAAGAATGTCACGAGAATTATCTAATTTCAAATGGATTATTTTTGTCGTCGGATGATTCGCGAAAATATAAATAAATGATTGGACGATAAAGGTGCCGATCATCTTGTCTACCCGCTCCGAGTAACACTGCTGATTTTCTAGTCTCCGAAGAGTACAAGTTTGAAAACGACGACGACGTGCCTATACGCCGAACCCGCCCTCCGTCACGATGCCACTCGGGGGTTGGCTCGTAAACGCGACACTAGGGGCGGTCTCTATCCAAGGATTGACACCCCCGTGCAAGATGGGGGTGAAAGGACGCTTGCGCCCTGCACCTTTCTTTTCTATCTCTCTCTCTGTTTCTCTCAATAGAGTAAACCGATATCGCAATTCTAGTACTTCTTGCCTACGGTGCCGACGGCGAAACCTGACGACTGACTCCTCGAGTCGGACCTTGACCGGATACCTCTTCTCTTACTCTTACCTTCCTTCTTCTTCTTATTCTTATTCTTCTTCTTCTACCTAAGCTTTAGCCCGACCACTCTTCATTCTTATCAACATTCTTATCGGTCTCATACCACTCTACCGGTACGATTATCGGTTCACCGTTTTCCCTTCCACTTGAAAAGAACTCGACATTTTCTATGTCTTACCGAATCCCTAACATTGCTAGATTAGTCGACGAGAGATCAGTTGAGTAGTTTAAAGTGTGTGTTCAATATTATCAACTCTATCATTTCTATGTAATATAGAATATTTACTAATTCTTATAGATTACATAGAACTGATATCACAATTGCATAGATTTGTAACATTAATTATTCAAGTTAGTTGAGAATGCAAACGTTAATATATCAAGTATCATTCATATTTTATTTAATTGGATAGCAGCCCTGTAACTAGTTATTATGAATGACCCTAAAAGAAAAACGCGTAACTAAACAATACTAATCGTTAATGGAGCATTCCTAGAAACGATACGAATTGAAATATCGTTTTGAAGCACGTCGATGAACGGGAACGGGCTGGAAGTGGCCTTTCTGAACGTTCACCAACACACTGAGCTAACACTTAGTAACGAGTAACTGTGATTCATACTACTGGGATAATTCTGGACGTTCGACGTTAGGTAAGGCCGTTTAACCGTGACGTGGGAGTTGGTGTTGGTTCTGTTATAGCGAACGTAGAGAAAGAGAGAAGGCCCTTTTCCCCCCCGTTTCACCACCATAACCGATAGAAACGGCACGCGCACGACACGCGACCGCGTACAGCCAGCGGCGCATTTAACGCGCGATCGCTCTCGAGTGTCCGCGTGTACGTTCCTGGGGGATGCCAAGGGGGTTAAAGTGCGCCTGCGAAGGGAGAAAGCCGATGGTGCTACTTTTCTGCGATACTTACGATACCCCGCACTCCCGATCCCCTTTACCCGGCTTTCACCACCCTCACCCCGTCGTCGTACCTCTATAGTGTACTTTAAGTTGCCTGTTGGAGAAGAATTGGCAAACTCCAGATAGAGAGTTCGAGTGGATAATACCAGGTAGAAGTATGAATAGATATTGCCTCAAGTTTATCTATTATATACATCTATTTTTTAACTATTATATACTATCTTTTCAATCGTTGAATAAGAAATATGGAACTTTAACATATTGGAGAGAGTTTTCTAAGTTGAATAAAATAACATAAATGTAACATCGTCAAATTGGAAGATTTCTTTAGGAGTATTTTTCACCCAAGTGATAGTAGAGTTACATTTGGATAATAATACAAAAGTTAGATAAGTTTGAACATGGATCGTGTTCTTTTTCAATTTCCCCATATACTTTTTCGACTAAAAGTTTAACTTAAAAAAAAGAAAAAGAAAAATAAAAAAGAACATTCACGTGGGAAGGATCTTTTAGGATACAGAGGATCGTATGTGCATATATATATATATATATACACATACGTGTACATACACTCCCGGTGATTTTCCGTGAGTGCATGTATCTTGAGATACTGGCGTAGTGGTATTAATGACCAGCCAACGTTTCTCTTCGGTATAGCTCGTTCGCTTGGTCGTACACGGGCTGTTAGTGCGGGGGCGCGGAATATCATTGTACGCCATGAGACATGACAGGGCGGCTATTGTAACGCGAGACGCATAGCTGCGAGAAGGGAATAGAAGAGAAGAGAAGAGAGTTGCGAGGGAGCTCGAACCAACCAACTCCCACCCCCTCCCCCTCCCCAAGAGCCTGTCGAAGCATCGAGCTACCTCAAACTACCCCTTGCTCCTTTCATCCCCTAGCCCCTTCCTTCCTTCCAACAACCTCCACCTCCTCCCTTTCTCCTCAGCATTCGTTTCCCTCGTTTCTCGTTCCCTGCACGCTGTAACACGATAAGAACCGTGTCACTTTGTTGCGTTTGTGGGGGAGATCTGCTTAAGTGTACGATGATACATATCTCCAACGGCTACCAGATAATTCTTCGTATTCAATTTGTACAATATGCTTGGGATCCCTGCTTTTGGAGCCGATGGCATCGCGCCTATCCACGCACCGGCAACTTTCAAACCATCGAGCAACCAGCTAACCAACCAACCAACCAACCAACCAACACTATCAGTCTAACGTTGTGTTAGTTAGTACGTGATATTCCTATCTGAAAATATGTTTGTCTCTTTTTTTTTTTTACTACTACCTCCTCTCTATCATTCCAAGCAAACAGGCAACCAGCCAGCTAGCCACCTAGAGAACCGCAAATAGAATTTAAGAACCAGCGACTCTTTGCATAGCATTTTAAAGAAGAACACACTTGTGAACACGTTCTACTGGCATGTTTGTCGAACTGCACGCGGCATCGATACAAAGACTTCCGTTTACATTAAATAAATCCAACACAACAATCCCCCCAACCCCGTCGTCATCTTTCGATTCATCATCCTTTTTCGGTCGAATAAGCGTGAATATTTTATATTTGTAAATTTTCTTTTTATTCTCTTTAGTTTGTGGTAAGAAAATTAGTATTCCGGATTTACCGTGAAGGGTATTACGCGAAGTGATCATAAATTTTCTTAACTCTGATCTAATCTTGACAATTCCAAATCTTTGTATAACCGAATGTTCAGTTTCTTTGATAGAATTATAAGAAAACGCGTATTTGGAAAAATTAAAAAGTTGTAACGTAAGAGAGAAATACGTAAGAGAAATCGGCTTAAGAGGGAAGAAGGGTGATGATAGCTGTAGAAGCAAAAGCCATTAATTACGTTACGGAAGAATGCAGTCGTTGGTTCAAACAAAGGACCTCGTGTACATCCCCTAAAGTTCACAATGCGTATATGTCGTTCGTCTACGCTTCATATATCCAGCCTAATTATCTTGAATTTGCATATCTCCAGTCTCGGTGAAGCAAACGACTTGGTGGAGCTTTTGTTGCCATCAGTGGGACATCATTCGCTTTATGATTCTCCTTACAACGCGTAGTAGTTCTCCAATCAAACTCCTAACTTCGATTTCCCTTTAATATATATTGTTAGAATGATGAGATATGTAATATCGAATAGTTCTCGGAAAAGTTTTCTATCATTTATTAAACAAGTTCGCGTTACGATCAACTAATGGATTTTTCAAATCGCGGATAAATCATTTCCTTGATATTTTACGCATACTTTCGGCGTAAAACTTGTTTATCGTCATGGGGCTAATCGCATTCGCGTCTCGGCGACAAATTTAATAAGAAATTCGCATTCTCGTAGGAAGAGAGAAATAAACGGGAAGATGATGAGTAAATGAAAATGGATAAGCTAGAACGAAATATAAGATAGATAGATAGATAGATAGGTAGAGAGAGAGAAAGGGAGAAATAAAAAAGAAAGAAAGTAAATATAAAAGGGAAATAATAAAGAAAGAAGGAAAGAAGGAAAGAAAGAAAGAAAAGTCCTCAGGATTCGGCTTAAAAAATAATCACCGAGCAGGAATTTTAGTCTCGAGAGGCAACTACAAAATTCTGTCTCGGCATGTTGCTGCGTCGCTGAAGCGAGCAACGAAGAAGAGACAACGATAAGCGAAGTAGTGAAAAGAGACGAGCAGAGAGAGAGAAGAGAAGAGAGAGCAGAGGCATCCGCGCGCTCATTTCCGTTTTGAGGCCGTCGAGGGGGATGAAAGGTGGGGGATGGGGCGCTAACTCGCGAGATATTAATTCCGTGTTAGCGCTAGGAGGGTTGCACGGGGTGAAAACTACGTGCCGAAGGGGGAGACCACCCCAGCCCACCCCCTGTGCGCTCTGCCGTTTTCCTCCTCGCCCCTTTCTCTCCTCTCCTCTCCTCTCCCATCAGCTTTCGTCCTCTTGCAACCCCCCCAGCCCCCCGAGAACGTCCCTTGCCGCGCCAAGCCGCGCACCTACTCGTAGCGCAACCCCAACGTAGGAATGGGAGGCGTTACAAATCAGAGATTAGCCATAGTTAACTCGACTTGCGCAGTCAAACAGTTAATCAATAAACGATTATTTACATCGTGTGCCCGCAGCCGGTCGACGCGCGTTAATGCACATTGACCGGACATATTTCGTAGCTGCGTGTGTTACGTAGCACACGGAAAATGGACAGCGTATGCTCGGTAACTGGGACAACGACGAATTTTCCTATAGTATCAAGTAACCAAATATCAGGGATTATCTACCTAAAACAATGGATAGATCTATCGTTATCGATGAATTATATACAATCTCTATCTTTCTTTTTCTAACTTCACATATTATATTCGGATCAATCTTTTTTTTTTTGAAATTACAGCTAGCACATGCATTGTCAAATGTGATATTAAAAGTATGGAATAATGTGTCAGGAATAATAGTAGGATTAGAAAGATCCATCTATTATGGAGAAGATTTGTGGTCAAACTCTGTGATCGAAGGAAACTGTCTATCATCGGATGGGAGAATTCTGATGGGAATAATAAATCTGGGTGTCTTAGGAATAGGTCGAAGAAAAGAGTCACACTTCTAGTGGTGGTATGGTTATGGCGTATGGTAACAAACTGAGAGATACCGTCAAGGTATGAGGTGTAGGTGGTAGTGGGTGGGTGGGTGGGGAAGAATCGGTGGTCGGAGGCAGAGGTAGCTGGATGACTGGCGGCGGAAGCGTCGTCATGGCGACGCATCGATCAGCCACCGCCACGCGAATCGAGCCGGGCCGAGGCCACATCGCATACTGGCTTACCGCATTGTAAGACACACGCGACTAACACGTTATACACGCATCTAGTCACCCACCTATGCACATATACTTTGATACATATATATCCCTACACGCATACATTGCTATTTCCCACGACACTACCACCGTCGTCTTAATTCGCTAAGGCGTTGTTGCGTTCCCTTAAGGTGCACCCAAGAGGGCCTTCCTTTTCTCATTTTTTTTTCTTTACCACTTCTTGGCCAACCGACTTACGTTCCACTTTGATCGTCAGAGGGGCTAAACAATTCTTTTCCCTTGACTCTAAGGTGTCCCCTGACTTCTACAAGATTCTTTATGATACTTGATATGAGATTGACTCTTTTCACACCTCTCCCATTATTTCCACATACGCGTGCAAGTATATATGTTCTGGCAAACATGTTTCTAGTAGTTCCTTTTTATATTCGTTTGTTCGAACTTAAAAAGTATGAGAGCATTTGATTAATGATATCCTATAACATTTCGTGATCATTGATATTAATTCGGTTGGGATGATATTACGAATAAAATCGTATACTTGAACAATCTTATATCAAAGGATCGATTGAGAATCGAAGAAAAACAAAGTTTGATCATCGAAAGTGTCCTGTCCTAGGGCAAAAGTGAAAGTCAACTGAAGTCCTTCCTACAAGAGTGCAATTCATCGGAAGAACTTGGATATTTAGGATCATCGGAAAATCCGATGAGGATACATAGTTGAAGAGTATAACGTCAACTTGCTTTCGTTCGACTGCCATAGTTCGGTAACTTCCGGTGGGCAGCAATGGGTGTTACGTCGTATAGCGGCTGTCCGTGGTCGATCGATTCTGGTGGAGGTGATAGTAGTAGAAGTAGTCGACGTTTCAACCCGCTGCTATACCCTATCCTACCAGTCCTCAGCTTCAGCTTCAGCTGAATACCACTGATTGTCCTCCACTCGCTCCCTCTCGCTATCTTGCTCACTCTTTCTTTTTTTCTCATGCTCCCTACACTTTCTTCTCTCCTTCTATCTCTTTTCTATCGTTCCTTTTAGCTTCTCTCTCTCTCTTTTTCTCACTTCAGTACATTTCCTTTTCGCTATCTATCTCTTTTCTACAGTAAGGTACTCTCTTGCTTCCTTGGTCATTGATACGATTTGATTTTTTGGTTTTATTATCCTTTTGTAATTTGTCCCATAAATTTCCTGCCTAATAATCATCGTCGAATAATATAGAGTAATGATTACTCGCATCCAGAATAAATGAAAATTATTGTAACAATCTTTAACGAGATATACTTTTTCGTTAAATTATTCGCATGAATTTTCATGTTTAATATTGCATTCACAACGAATGAAAATATGATTAGATTAATCGATAATTTAGGATTTTAGTACTCCTTTTTAGGAAACGAAAATGTTTTCGAGTGCAATTATCGACAGAAGGACAAGTCCGAAATTTTTCTTTTCCTTTTCTATAAATTATCAAAGTTCTCTATGGAAAATTAAATTTTGTTACAAGATCACATGATGTCCGAAGAGGTGGCAAACAAAATCATGCTACCTCCTTGTACATTGCTGTTATAGTTACAACACACCTTATTGGAATATGTTGCAAAAATATCCAATTCCCATCATGTATTCAATACTTTCGAAAGTTTCCTGACACCAGGAGAATAATCATAAGACATCCAATGGATAAATAAATTTGATCAAACTTATACATTAATGAAATGTAAAAGAATCCCCCTTTGTACAAACTTAAAATTAATAAAATATACTTTAATTTCTATCGTATCATATCAATTTCTGAATCAAAAATCTAAACATGTGAGCAGAAAAAAATACAGAATAGTGCAACGACAAGGTAAGTTTTCTTACCAAGCTTAAGGCATAAATATAAGTTCCAAAACTAGCAAATCAAAAAAACTCTGTAGTTCAGTGCGTAGAGCACCTGCCTTGAGACCGGAAAAGTCGTAGGATTGAGTTCCCCCCGGTGTTAAAATTAATATTATTTAAATTTTTAAACAGGATGACGTCACGATGAGGTCCCAGAGACGGGTGAGAGGGTGGCCACCAACTCATGGTCACCACTCGCACATCATGTGATCCTGTAATAAAATTTAATTTTCCATAGAACTTTACGAGTAGGATCGAATACTCAAACAATCCTATTACAAAGGATCGATTAAGAATCGAAGAAAAGCAAAGTTTGATCATCGAAAGTGTCCTGTCCTAGGGCAAAAGTGAAAGTCAACTGAAGTCCTTCCTACAAGAGTGCAATTCATCGGAAGAACTTGGATATTTAGGATCATCGGAAAATCCGATGAGGATACATAGTTGAAGAGTATAACGTCAACTTGCTTTCGTTCGACTGCCATAGTTCGGTAACTTCCGGTGGGCAGCAACGGGTGTTACGTCGTATAGCGGCTGTCCGTGGTCGATCGATTCTGGTGGAGGTGATAGTAGTAGAAGTAGTCGACGTTCCAACCCGCTGCTATACCCTAGCCTACCAGTCCTCAGCTTCAGCTTCAGCTGAATACCACTGATTGTCCTCTACTCGCTCCCTCTCGCTATCTCGCTCACTCTTTCTTTCTTTCTCATGCTCCCTACACTTTCTTCTCTCCTTCTATCCCTTTTCTATCACCGTTTCTCTCTCTCTCTCTCTCTCTCTCTCTCTCTCTCTCTCTCTCTCGCTTCAGTACGTTTCCTTTCCTCTAGCCATCTCTTTCCTACAGTTAGGTATTCTCTCGCTTCCTCTCATAACGGAACCCCAACCTTGCTTCCTCTACTCCTAAACCACCCTCCTCTTCCTCCTCTTCCTCCTCCATCTCCTTCTCCTCGTCGTCGTCGTTCTCCTCGCTCGTTCACTCCACTCCACCACCCGAAACCCACCCCATGGCACCCTATCCTCGCTGCTGGTGCCGTGCTACTCCTACCCACTCCACGATAATGATGGCAATCAGACCCTCAGAAAGGATTTCAGGAAATTCTCTCGCCTTTTTGTCGGCGGCCGGGGCGGCGGCGAACGCCACAAACACCGGTCGCACCGTCCTAGTCATGATCACAGTCCTCGATCGTCGTCTCATCCTCTTATTCTTCTTCGGCATCGAACGCGTACTTGTCTCAACGATGATTATCGGCTAAACGTCGCTACACTCATAGTTTCACCGTCCAATACCCATTTTCATCTCTCTTCTACAAATCTTGTATTCATTTATGCGAACTAATTCTTTTTCACAAATTTCCTAATTTTTCTAAAACCCTAAATATTAAGTTTTTATCTTACTCGTAGATTTTTCCACTTTGATCGATATCAAATGTTCAAACTATTTTCACATTTGTATAAATGTTCGATTATATGTTGCATAAGTTGGATTATTCTTTAATCCATAAATAATTGAACTAGACCTAGTTAATCATTTTAACACTGAACGAAATAATCAATGAATATCGGCTTAGAAAGTATGGTTAGTCGCGTAGTTGGATAATATAACAACGTAGGTTTGTCAGGCTACGTGATTTGTTGGCAGTTAAATTAATTCATAGAATAAAAAAGGAGAAAAGGGACCCTTGGGTTTGGTTTTATTGCGATTAAAGACGAGAGACGAAGGAGTGCCGAAGGGTAGACAGTGATACATAGAAAACTGTCTAGTAGTGCTATGTGTCGTTCACGCTGCGTTGCACGCCGACAATATTGACTAGGAGCTAAGAAACGAGCGACAAAAAGGGGGCTGCGAGTTTTCCCTTTCGATGCTCACTCCCCAGTCACTCACTCCTTCATCGACGGTACATTAAGCACACATGATAATGCATGATTAACTGGCTAATGACTTTTCTCTCTTCCTTCTTTTTTCGACATTTACGCAGCATCATCGGCAGTGGCTGTTACTGCTACTGCTTGCCTACTAACTTTCAGACCCTTCAACTATAAGCGATCATTCAACAGGCCATTGTCATGTCCGATCGTTAACTAGTCGATTGATACGACTTGACTAATTTTTCTTACAACCTTTTTCGAACTTTTGTATAATATTCGAGAGACTAGCGAATGTTCCTAAATATTTAACTCTAATTATATCGTACATTTTTCTACCAATTTCAATTATCGCATAAAAGTAAAAACCTCTTTTTGTTTTTTACTTGATAGAAAATAATTCAAAAAAAAGATGTAGCGCATAAAATATTTTGACAAATGATTTAACTAATACGATGCGAAACTCTTATATACGTATTGCAATTAAATAATAACAATTTTAATCCAAATTATTGAACAGAATATGATCAATTTTGGATTAGGAGAACGTAGAAGAGACATCTGTCGTCTCGGTCTATAACTATTTTAAGGGTAGTTAGAAGACAGTGCCATCTATCGTAAGATTCTTAAAGCACGATGCTATTTTCTTCCGTACGCTTTGGCAAGTAGACTTCGATATTGATTCGTACTACTTGCCGAAGGATTACAGTGGAGGAAAATTGTTAGGAACGCGAACGACGTATCCACGGGTAGTCTCGTTGCAGTCTTCCTAACCGATAATCGTTCGAATTTTCTACATTGTTGAACTATGATAACAACGATAAAATCATAAATATGATAATAGCTGAAGTATTTGAATTGAAATCGGTTCCAATTTCGCACAAGCCTTTGCCGAACTTTTGGCAAAAGGTAGAGACCCGACTTATCCAATTGGTTCATCCTACGAATTACGTTATTCAATTTAATTTGGAAATATGAAGCAATCGTAAATCAGACCTAAAACCAATTCCATAAAAATCCAAGGAAAAAATAGAAAAAGAAAGAATAAGAGATTTACTGACTCACGTGGAAAAAAGTGATCGGCACGCGTTAGTTTGATTGTCGAAATCATGCGAACGATTCAGGGAAAGAACGGAAAGGTTCGGGCGCGTAAAGGGGTGGGCAGGATCGCGTGCAGGATCAAAAATAAACGTAAGGGTGGGCCCTAAACGAGATTCCCGTTTCTATTTCGCTCGCACTTTCGCGAGTTTACGTCGAGTCATGATCTCCTTTCCTTTTTTCTACGACGTGAATGCCACCAGCACGATTACGAGCACTACCCACCACTACCACCACCACCACCACCATAGACGTGTAGTCATCGTCGTAGTTGTGGTGTTACCTACTCCCGTGGCAGTTAGCACTTAACGAGGCTATTTCACGACGTCAACTGGGTGGGCCATAGGTCGCGCGAGGATGAATAATGATTCGGCCTTAGGGGGTTGATAGAAGCGAGTTGTCGAGTAAAGCTGAGAAGAAGGGACGTTAAGGAAAAGAAAAAGAAGACGAAAAAAACGCTGCTGTAAGGAGATCGAAAAAGAAAAAGAAGAAGAAAAAAATATAGAGAGAGAGAGTTATAGGGGGGAGGAGATAAAGGTGGGGGATGAGAAGAAGCTCCTTCAGGGTTCTTTTATCATTCGAACTTTAACTTGTTAAAATAGGTTCGCTATAGGCGATAAGGAAGATCAAGCGGATAAAAAGGGATAGGAGAAGTAGGGGAAAGTTGAGGAGGAGGAGGACTAGGAGGAGGAGGAGGAGGAGAGTGAGTTAAGGTTGTGGTGAAGGCAAAGGCAGCGATAGGAGCAACAGAAAACGACGTCGTGCTTCTTCGAGCGCTCATGGCGGTGCCGCCTTTGTTGCGAAGCGCAATAATTGCGCACGAGGGTGACTCGCTATGGTAAGAGAGAAGGGAAAATAGCAAGAAAGAAAGAAAGATAGAGATAGAGAGAGAGAGAGAACAGGGTAGCAGAGCACGCGCCGGAACCGGAACCGAGAGTCGTGTGTCCCCGCCATTCCCGGCCGGAACTATCATGATTAGTCATGGGGCCTGCAACGAGTTGTAGGAGAGAAATGCGAGTAGAAAGACATAAACCTGGCTTGCATACAGATCCGGATCGACCGAGCGCGGTCAAGCTGAACGCGTAGTATAGAGAATAGATAAAAGGGACCTCATGGCGATTCCTAGGGCCGATACTAATCGTTTAAACTGCAACAACTGTAATCGTTTTTAAAGAAAAAATATTAAGCGAAAATATTTTCGCGATATATATATATAATCTCGTTGTTGCCACCCTCCCTTCCCCCGTTGTTTCCTTTATTTTAATATATTCATCCGACTTTTTATTTTCGTCTAGAAGAGATAGTCAGGATGTTCTGACCCTTAGTCACCCTTCGAACCGCGAAGAAGGAAGGGTGCCCCGTGGTCGTAAGTAACTTGCTAGTAGCTAGTGGTTGAGGAGATTGTAATAGTAGTAGAAGGTATTGCTGGTGGAGGTGCTTAACGGAAACGAAGGGACGCAAGGCGCAAAGACTGCTGAACGGTTACGGGCCAAAAGGGAAAAAGCAGTCTGAAAAGGGTCCAAAAGAACAGACCTCCTAGGGACCAGTTCGAAGGGTGACCGACACCCGTAACCAACCCCCCGCTCTCCATCCTCCCTCTCTCAGACTGACTTACTCTTCTAACTTACCCTTAACTTTACCCCCTTGGCCTATCCCTTCGGGTTAACCGATACTGACAATTATCAACGCGTTTCGGTCACTCTCTGATACGCCCTCTTATTCAACAATTCTCCTATATAATTCGCGTCTACGCGCAAGAAGAATCATCCTAGATGAGTTAAGAGGAACAAAAAGAAAAGAAAGAACAAAAGGATTCGGTTCACCACTTCTATGCACTTCTCGTTCGTTCGTTCATTCCGTGCAATTAAAGAACATGATTAAATGGTAAGTATTACGACACCTCTTTTTTATCCTCGCTCTTTCTTTTAACCTGCCACCGTAAGCGTTGAAACATAGATATACCCATAGATTTCTAGACGTTGAAAAGGTTAACCCATGTTTACGAACAAACACGTTCCCTACGCACGCGTATCGCCACAACTCGGCAAACATTCAATTAGCAAGGCAAACAATGTGGTGATGATACTACGGCAGAATGGAATGATGACAAAGTTTACAAAAAGTTTACAAACTCTTAACAAAAAAAAGTAATAAATTGTATATAATGGTTGCGAAATATTATCCTAGAGTAAGTAGAAGATACAATTCGACTTAAAATCCAAGCTTAAATCCGACACATCCCTTGAAAAAGGGCTATGCACTCTCTCTTTTTCTATCCCTGGAAGCAGAGAGAGAGAGAGAGAGAGAGAGAGAGAGTAGAAGCAGAGAGGTACGTGGTGATCGCGGATGGTCGCATCAGGAGAAGAGGGAAAGAGGGATGCTGGGATGTCGAGGGGAACATCCGGAATCCCGGAGGGTGCCGGTTCGTGGGGCGGTCGGTCGTCATGGATACGTTCCCGGCTAACCCCTAACCGCTCCACCCCTCGTCATCCACATTTTCGCAAGCTACGCCGCCATCATCGACCCACCATCTTGCTTCGACTCGACGTACTGAATTCGGATTTTACGTCAAAATTTTCAAACGACGTTTCTTTTATTTCTTCCTTCTTTCTTCGTCGAAAAGAAAAGAAAAGAAAAAGAAAAAGAAAAGGAAAGGAATAGTGAATGGGAGGGAAAGTAAAAAAAAAAAAGAAAGGAAGGACGAAGGAAAATTAAATGATCGATTACCGGGGATGTAATCACCAAACGCAGCTATAATCCTCGAATTGCAAATATCGATAGGTTCCGAGAGAAAATTTCTAAACGGATACGTACAGGAATGGGTTAGAACCGACGACCATTGAGGAAAATCGTAAAAGAGAATGGACGTGTGGTGGTGGTGGTGGTGGTGGTGGTGGTATGCTTTTAGAGGATGGACCAACCGGTTGCAGAGCACGAAACTGTCCAATCGTTCTTAAATTACGGAGGAACACGCAGGATATCGGAGAGACCGTAGGAAATAGTCGACGGTTCTCTCGTGTAACACCGTATTGACCCCCCTTCCTCCTCTCATTCTCTGCCTTTTTTTTTCTTTCTTTCTTTCTTCTTCCTTTTTTACTTTTTTTTTTATCTTCTCCTATCTATTTCCCTCTCTTTTTCTCTCTCGGCGAGCCAGTTTTACTTTCTCGCGGGGACGTGGGCCAACAGATAACGTGATTTACACGGGTCGGGTAATTAATGCTTCCCGCGACCGATGCTTTTTAAAATACAATCGGAAATCGGTGACGGCGAAAAGCAACAGTCAAACCCGGTGCACCACAGCACACCACACCGCACCCCACCGCACCCCTATCGTCTACGGTAAACACTGGCAAATGATTACATTCTGCGATTCTATTGCACTACTCTTATCTCATCGTCTCTAAACTTTGGTAAGATCAATGATACGGAAACATTCATTTTTCATTTTATCTTTCTCTACTGTTACACTATTATTTTTATTTCCTTTTGTTTTTTTATATTATAATATTCTCTAGTTGCGCGCAAAGTAATGAGGAAAAATCATTTCATTGGGAACTTTTATTTTCTATCGCGAATTGATATACTAAGAAATTCAAGAAATATTATGGCTGAATATAAACGTAGAAATGTATTCTATTTTTTGAAATTATATAATAAGATTTCAAAAAAAAACAAAACAAAAAATAAGCTATTCAAAGTATTTTAACATTGTCGAGAAATTGTATAGGCCAATTTGTGTATAACATTCAAATCTAAATGATACAAAATTTGTCTGGCTTAGCAAGATAATTGTATTTAACAAAAGTAGGAAATAAAAAAACGTTGACAATTGTATAGCAAGGAAAGAATAATATTTCAGAATCGTTAATGGAACACAACTGGGAGGCAAAAAAGTTGCGTTCATAAGAGTTTGGTAACGGGAAGGGGTGGGTGGTTCGGGGGAAAAGATTGAAAGCATACGGAAGCACTCACCGGTGATGGAGGAGGCGGTCGGCGAAATGGCGGACGGGTTGGCACGCGGAGGTGGCGAAAAAGCTCCGGGAAGATAACCAGCACGATCGGCTAAGGCTTGTTTAGCTTGTTTGACACTTTCCTTAAGCCGTTGAAAGGTGCTGTCGCATGCTAAACCACGATACGTCCAGTTTTCTTGTTTAACATTGGTCGCGGTTACCCCCGCGACCACCGCAGAGGCAGCAGCGGCCGCGGCCGCGGTCGTGGCTCCGGCCCCGACTCCGGTTCCGCTCCCGGATCCGGACCCAACCCCGACCCCGGCCCCGGCCGCACCTCCGCTACCGGTGGTTCCCTTTAATTCGAGCGCACCTGCGTACGAACAGCTAGCGCTGTCGTACATCACCAAACTGCCCCTGAAACACATTTCACCCAAAATACTTTTTTTAACGCATTAATTCATTAGATTTTGTATTCGCGTTAATATATCGCGGATTCATTGCTTAGGATGTATTGTTTAATTGGTGGCCTTGATACTCCTCTATTCTTTCCACTCCTCGTGATTTTTTTTATCATGTAATCATCCATCCACGTAAATTATTATTTTGCTTCGCATTAGAGGAATAGAAGAGAAATGGTTTAATGTGATATTTAAATATTTGCATTTGTTAATAAGATTTAGAACGAATTCATGATTTTGATTTAATCCGAGTTCACAAGACCACCGTTTAAATAGTAATTATTGTTAGGTATTATTAATCACTGCCGACGGAGATTACCTTCGATTTCTCGGCAGATTGTCGCGAATTTTGGCGACGCACGTATTTAATCCTATCGACTAACAATCGACATCGAAACGAACTATTACAACACAATTAACACTCAAAAATAAACACTTGTTTCACTAACAGAAGATAGATATATATATAATTAATAATAACACTAACGCGTATCATCCTAATTCGCGCAAACTCGTGGAAAACACATCACCCGATCGACGCGATGTCGTTTTAACGATCATAATTATGGGAAATAATAATAAAAAGATAATAAAATGGAAAAAAGAAAACGCTAGATGACGGTGATATCGTTAACTCGTCCAAGTATAATAAAAACGTTTGGCTAAATTCCATGACCGTTTGAATATAATTTACTCGAGTTTGTTAAACGTCAAAAAAACAGAAAAAAAAAAGAACATCGTACGCGTACGCTAGATGATGATGATCTATCATCAGATGAGAAATAAAAACAACGGGATAGAGATCTATATCTTAGAATGACGAAAATCGATCAATCGACGAATGAAAAAAACTGATAAAAATAATAATGAAATGTTGGTATCCGAGTCCGGAGGATGGTGGTGCCGATATCAAGAAGAAGGTACTCCGGGCAGGTTGTCTCGCGCAACTGTGGCCGCGGCGGTCAGCAAATTGCTTGCTTCCGGGCCTCATTACATCACTCTGTTACTCTGTTAACGCTCGCCGGAAACCCCCCTCAGCCTACCTCCTCTAAACTCTCTCTCTCGCACGTACCTACACACACTATTTAAATGCAGTGTCGCGGTAACGCTGATATAGACGCGCATTCGCATGCGAAAGAGGGAGAAACCTCGACTAACCGTGCGTGCATCTACGTTAACCGATAGTCGAGTAGTTCCCTTCGAACGAGAAGCCACTCTTCTTATTTCATTTTATTTATCATCCAAAATTTTTCAACAGTTTCGAATTAACAACAATTCGAGACGTACTTTCTTTACCAAATTTTTATCAATCAAAGTGAATACCACGTGCAACTTTTATCGTTACGAGAACGTTGATCTTTTGTTCATTTTCTTTATTTATCAAAATATAATAATAATAATCAAGGATCGATTAATCATTTGGTTCACATCCAATATTACTTTTACCCTCAAGATTTCCGATTTAAACGCGTTTACTAAAATGGTATACAAAGAAATCAGAATAATCTCTATATCGATTTAGATGCAACAACTTCTTTGGATGACACGTTATTTCTTTTTATTTTATTTTATTTTTTTCTTCTTCCTTCCTCGACAAATGAGAAATACGGATTTTTTTACTTCGATGTAAATATACGACAAAACTACGAGATATAAGTGAGATTAAACAAAATGTTATCCGATCAAAATTAGTATGTATAAGTTTTTCTGTTTTTTTTTCGAGACTATTCATTCGTGTGGTTTCATTTAAAAATGTAAAATCTCGCGTAAAATGGAGAGGACGATTGTTAATCATTCCACACAAAATGATGGACAATCTTATTATATCTTATTATTAGTCAAAACGATAACGACGTATGTTTCTTTCATTGGCACGCTAAGAGATACCGCGCGTACTCGTACTCGCGTTTCCTGTACTCTGATTCAATTAGACCTTTCCGGTAATAGCGAACGTATCTCTACGTCAGAGAAAAAAGAGACCTCGAGAAAAATAAAAAAAGAGAAAAAGAGAAAAAGAGAGAGAGAGAGAGAGAGAACATACCATTTACATATTATTTTGTTAAGAAAAAATTCTAAATGAAAAAATCCTCACCGTCAACGCGGGGTACCGCGGGTTATCTTATCCAGTACTGTCGAATCCAGGACTAAATTTAGGTTGGATAAACGTCCGCGAACACTTCCTCTTAAAGTCAAGTAACGTCGTTGAAAGTATGCCGAACTCGAACAAAGTTAACTTAATCGTCGTCGTCGTTGTTGTCGTCGTCAACGTCGTCGAGAATCACGAATCACTGATCGCGAGAACACAACAAACACGAGAGTTGTTAGAAAGAACAAGAAGGAGGAGGTGGGAGGGTTATATTATCAAGTCCAAGAGAGTAAAAGGGTTTAGCACGCGAGATCGATGAAAGGGAAACGCGAATACAGTTTTCACATCGATAAATAAAACTTACGATTGACGCAACAACTTATTCGATGTTATAATAGGGTAAGAAATAAAATCAGGTGCGTTTGTTAATGCACACACGTAAACACGGCAGAAAAAGAGAAAAAGAGAGAGATAGAGATAGGGGTAAAATAAAACACATTTACTATCGCACGAGTTGATTTCTCGCGTGCATGGACGGAGTTTCGAGTTTCAAGTTGAAAGAGAAAGAGAGAGAGAGAGAGGTAAGGGAAAACACGAGGTAATTTCGATATGGGAAAGACAACGGGAACGTTTGCGGAATGGGCTTTTGCGGAGAACCCTTGTGGACCACCGGTTACGGTGGACTTGGCCAAAGACGCGGACGCACGCATTCGGCACCGTCGTTATCACTCGCGGTCCGACGATTGGCTGTATCGGAGCCTGCGCCGGGACGCCCTCTCCTCCCTCCACCCACCCCCCGGAGGGATATCACATACAGAGGGGAGGACTTGCCAAACCCTTCTACACCCCTCTAACCCTCCGCAACTTCTCTCCCACCCTTTTGCCCAACTCCGATACAGCTCCTTAGAGGCGGGATCATCCACCTCCCTTTTTCTCTCTCTCTCGATAGGGGTAACAGGCTCAGGGATAGAAAGAGAAAACTTTCCTCTCGACCTTTGGATTCAAATCCTTGGTATACACTATTGTGGATTTCAGATTTTTACTCTATTGTTATTTTCTACTTTTCCCCTTCTTCTTTTTTTTTTTTTTTCTTATCACTTTTAAACATAATTAATACAATGTCAATGTTTCCCTTAATGCAATTAATTCGTAATTCGCGTCAATGATTGTAAATGATCTTAAATTTGTATCTAAAAATTGAGAAAGTTATTTTGATTAATATAATTCAACATATACATACTGTGTATAATAAATCTCGATATTGTAATCTATATTTCTTTCTATTATATATGGTTTTCTTTTTTGTTGTTGTCTGATCTCTCTCTTAATAAAAAGTCGCGTATAAAATCTCGGTAGAGAAGGGAATAAAAAGGATCTTTGTATGTATATACGCGAGCATAGACGAAAATTATCTGATCCACGCATTGCAGTAACAAGGAGGGCGCGACACGAGCGACACGTGCCCGGTCTATGCTTTTCATAGATGCACTGGCAAACCCAACATGGGGCTGGTAGACGACGTCCACGCGTATATATGTTCGTTCGATACGTTCGTTCGATACATTCGCGCGATACGGTCCACGATAGACCACCATCACCATCACCACCACCACCATATATTTGTATGCGTGCGTGCGTGATACGTCCGTACGATAACACGATCTATCGTTATCGTCATCTTCGTTAACCAACAACGCGTGATCGACATTGCGAATAGTTACATGATTCTTTAACACCAATCACCAATCAGAGAAAAACGATACACGAGAGTAACTTATTATTATCTCGAGATACCACCACCACCATCACCCTCCTCCTACTCGTATCCCGTTGACATTCGATACTCTTGGGAAAGAAAGAAAAAAAAAAGGATTGATTTTGTATTTTTCTTTTAATTGAAATTTAAAAGAATTTTCGAAAGACCCCCCCAAACCCTCTTTAACTTTTGGTAGCAACGATTTTCAATATATACGAATAAGATTTCTAACAGATTTTCTTAGATTATTTATTGAATGACCCCCCAGGATATTCGTTGCATCGTCGTCGTCGACGCCGGACGATCGGAAACTTCACGCATGACCGAAAAGGTCCGAACGGATGTAGGATTCAGGATTTTCTAAGGAAACGGGGAATGTTAGGGGGATGTCGTTGCAATTCTCCATTCTGTATGTTACGCACGAATAAATATACTATCTTTACGGCTCGTACCAAACAAGAATAATCATCGAAGAAGAAGAAGAAGAAGAAGAAGAAGTATGGTCTATCAAAAATCATCCATGATTTTCCATACTTCTTATACCGTGAAAAGATCGTTTGAGGAACGATAGGACGTGAAAATGAGTCTATCGGCGTTTCGAGTTAGCTTTCGTGAATGTAAACTAGGTGCTTCCTGCACGACTCGAACAGAAAGAGAGAAAGAGAGAGAAAGAGAGAGAGAGAGAGAGAGTGCTCGATTCGCTGGTCTTTTTTCACAAGGCCGATCGATAATGCCATTGCAAACACCCTGTATATGCTCGGTTAATGTTAATGGTAGGGGCTGGCACAGCTTGACAGGGGTGGCTTGCCCCCTTGCCCGTGAGTTAGAACTTCCTGAGGCTTTCCTCGCGTCCACCCTGAGAACCACCCAGAGAACCACCCTGAGAACCACCACCCTCACCTCGCTTCTCTGTCCTGTACCTTGGCTAATGGTCGGAGCAGGAAATATCAAAAGTCACCGTCTTCGTGAACAACACACTTTCTAACCTTTCCCTTTCTTTCTTTTTCTTTTTTTCTTTCTTTAACTACAGAATAGAAAACAAACATTCGCACTTTTCTAATTCAAGAATATCTTTTCTCCCCCAAGTATCGTTTTAGCTATTCTTGAATAAAAGTATAAAAGATACTTTGAAAAAAAATCCATCCCTTTTCTTGTTCTTTTTTCTAAAATGAATATTATTCGCCGAGATACGAAAATCGTTTTAGGTTTTATTTCTAACGTCGGATTGGCCAATGCGATACGATCTTTGTCATTAGAAAAAGATGAATCTGAGAAGAGAAAAGCAAACGTAATCACCGTTTGTCACGAACGCAACGCATTCAACAGGTTAGTGTGTGGCATATTAAAAAGAATTTATTCGCGAGCTAATAGATGCCCTCGGTGATGTCCTGCTATCGCGAGTGTCTATTTCATTGGGAGTTTCAATCTACATACTACTACTTCCTCTTCTTTTTACGATCTCAAATTTGGATAGAAAAGTTTCGACAAACAAAAAATATATATCGATCGTAACGATTTGTTATTTTGTTGACGTGAGAAAACGAGGATAACAAGTTGCGTATCGTACTCGAGGGATTTGTATTGATATCTGGTGATTTAATTTGTAACAATTAGAGGACAGGGTATCCCCTAAAAGTTGAATGAAGTGTAAGAGCGAAGAGAGGAGAATAAGGGGAAGAAAGAGAAAGAGGAGGGGGTGAGGAAGGTGGAGATATACCGCGCCCTGCTATTAATATCAGTTAACGACCCGATATGATCGCCCGTCCATGGTCAGACCGGCTGCTAGCTATCATTATGTTCGGTTCATGAACTGGAACTATGGGTTCTAGACTTCACTTCGACCAGAACAAAACTTAACCCTATCGATCGAGAACGGTAAGATGACTCACGGCATCGATACCTCTACTTCTCTTTATTTTCTTTTAAAGGACTCAAGGAAATCACGGTTTATCGAATTTCGTTTAATATACTCTAATCGTATCCTTTTGATCTCTATCGAATAGTTAACAATTGAAAAAACCGTTCGTGAATGAAACTAGACGATCACTTACCATTTTCTATCGAAATTCTTTAGGATAATAGAAGTAAGATAAGAAAGTTTAAGAGGATCTTGATCAAGTAGAGAAACGATGTATGACGTAGAGGAATACAAGTTAGGTAACTAAAGACGTGTAGTAGAGGGTTGTTATAGTAGCAGGGAAGAATAGATAGGGGGTGGGATGGGGTGGGTTGGTCCGTCGAGGTAGTAGGAGGCATCCTGGTCAACGTCGAAACGAGCCTGCCGCTTGGATTACCATAAGCATTCATATATGCGCCAGCACATTATACTTGCATACCTGGCTAGCATAAAGGCGCTCGACAGCGATGGTGCTCGTAGAATAGCCACCTACCAAGTTCTACCTACTTACTTACTTGTACCAACCACCTTCACGAGCGACCAGCACGCAAACCTGATTGACTTGTAGATGAGGCGACACAGTCGATATACTTCAGAGTCGAACGTCCGGCTAGGAAAGCCCTTATAGCTCGTCCTCGCAACAACCCTGTGTTCCTTCCATGCTCCTGCTACTATTCTCCTGCTACTATGCTCATGCTACTATGCGCTCCTACCAATCCCTTCAAACGACACTCTCTCGATTCTTCCACATCCCTCGTCCGTAGATTTTCCATCCTCTCTCTCTCTCTCTCTCTTTCTCTCGCTCTCTCGCAACCACCGTCCGTTATCTAGTTAATTAATCTCTGCCGAGGGCGGCAGCAGCAGGGCGGCAAAACTCCCACCGTTTCTGCGAGCAGCGTAACGAACCTCGACGACCAAAGTGTCGACGAGTTCTCCTACCATCGACTTTCTCTCTCTCAACCCTCCCACAACACCACTTCACGCACCTATCTCACCCTATCGTCTAACTGAAATTTTCATTAGATTGCCAAAAGAAACCTTTGTCTTTTATTAAATGTATTTTAATCAATGTTACTTTATAATTGAAACAGAATGGGCCCTGTGTTTCAAATTTATACAGATGGAATACAACAAGAGTATTTTTCATATATATGATGAAAGAAGAGCAATAGCTTTCTTACGTATAGTAGAGCTTGAAAATAGTTCTGAGAAGTCTAATATAATAATAATAAAATATAATAAAAATTAAAGCGAAGTCTGCTATTTAAACAGTTACCCTATATAAAAGCAGTACTTTACGATCTAAATGTTTTAAAATTATCAGCCGTATATAAAAAAAGTTTGATTAGATTATAATTTTTCTTAATAATATATTGTACATACTTAAACTTTAACATTTCTAATTGTTGTTTGTTTTTAAATGTATATAAAATTTAATTACACATTCCCTTTGTGTACATTACTAGTTATTAAAAGTTACTAGGAAATAAGAAAGTTTAAAATATATTGAAATCTAGTAACATTTTTTAGCCTCATATCGGTAATAGTAGTGCTCTACTTTTATCTTTTCGAAAATAAAAAATTTTCAACGCAGAAAGAAAAAAATAATTGCAGTTAATTGCTCACTAATTGCTCATTCAAAACCCATAATTGCTTACTTTATTTTCGCATTTTTTTTACTGTCGGTAATACGACTTACCGACCGAAAGATCAGATGGTAAGTTACCATCAGAACATATGGTAAGTTACCATCAGAACAGATACAGGAAAAAGACTTAGTAGATTAAAATAAAAACCTACATCATATTGGAGAAAATTGGACAAACAAAAAGTGAACAATTGATTGAAAACAAAAAACAGTAGGAAACTTCATTGCTTTACTCAGAAATGAGAAAGAACGTTTTTGTATTTTCAATTATTTATAACTAATTAAATAATATAGTGGCTCAGTCGAGTAGCTTACTTACTCACTGTTTGAATTAAATAATCGTCTTAATAGTCATTCATATTTATATTAAGTGAAATGTTAAAGTTTAAGAGTATGTACAATATATTTTTAAGAAAAATTATAATCTAATCATTAAGGAATCTTTACGTAAAATCATACGAACTTTTTTTATATACGGCTAATAATTTAAAAAGTGTGTGTGTCAGTTCCGACTCACGACTGGAGTTTAATCCCTAATACAAAGTCTGATAAAAGAAAACTTTCAAGTCTTAATGTTAGTCTGAAAAGAGATAGAGTGGGAGAAAGAGAGAGAAGTAGACATTACTTGATACGATAAAAAAGTATTAAAAAATCATTTTTCACGATACCATTGATAGGAATGCATTCTCGTAATTTTTAAATAAGCAATTCAAAGAATTCAGCGCGAGCTTAGGGCGTCGCGCTATTGGTTGACATGATTGCCGGGTAACGTTGATTGGTGGACGAATCGGATGGTGAAGGATCACGTGCTCGAGGAGGGTCAGTGGTAGAGCATAGGAACTTAAAGGTCACCTTCAGCCGTCCAAACGTAGTGCAAGTCTTGTCTTTGACGGTTCGATAGTTGTAGCATTGTCAAGTGCTACATTTTATCAAAGAAAGATAATAAAAAAAAGAGAGAGAAGGAAAGAAAGAGAGAAAGAGAGTGAGTGAATAGCACGTTTTATCGTAGCCTAGTTCGCTCATTCGAGCGTAATTTTCTTTAAAAGTAAGTAATAGCCATTGAATACTTTCTTCCTTTTAAAACATCAATTACATATAATTATTTCGACATAGTTTTTCGGAATGACGATTTTATCTCTCATTTCAATCATAATTCTATAAATTATACAAATAAACTGTTATTGAATATGATGCAAAAATGTTCCACCTTAGGTGTGGATAATTAACTTGCCTCTTGACATTAAAGCTCGATTCACAATATTTCGTCTGGCTACATTTACTTTTACATATACATGCATATACGTTGGCACGAATTGTTTGACGCTTTGAATTTATATCGAAGTTAGTTTATTATGCTCGAGAAAAAAACGTTAAGCGCTTTTTTAAATGTTGTACAATTTATTCGAATGCAAATATCTTCTCAGTTATTTTATTCATTAATATTGAATGAACGTTCATTAACATCGATACGATTTCATTGATACATATTATTAACATTACAGAAAAAGATAGAGAAACGTTGTGAACCGAACTTTATTCCAATAATATTGACGATTATTAACTGTATATATACATAAATTTGTATTACTATCAATATCATACTATTGAAATTTCATATTTTGTATTATTTGCACAAAAAGAGAAAAAAAACGTTGTGAATCGAGCTTTATTCGACAATGAACGATTATTCATACACATCTATACATTAGTATTACTATCAATATTATACTGTTAAAATTCCGCGTTTTGTTGACGTGCCACTTTTTGAAATGTTGCCAAAATGTTTCTTTTATTAATAATATTGCATTTCGAAGATCAAAACGATCCTTTGAAAATATTGTTTGGATGTGTCTTTCGTATTTTTATTATATTTATATTTGTCAAACACTTTTTCGAATATGAAAATTAAATTATATTCAAATTCAATCATAATTTAGTAAAAATTTATTAGTTAAACTATTAAGTATTATATAGGTATTATGCATAAATTATTGAGCTAAAGTTGCAACGTTTATTATATTCTATTGTGACAAAAGAAACTCTACTCTGAAAACTAGAGATATAGATTGCAATGACAATTTTTGTTTCAAGGTGAAGAGATCTTTTTTTTCTCTCTTCTCTAATGCTTCCAAATTTATCCTATAGATTGTAAACAATTATAAAAAGAATAGTAAATAAATACTAATAATATATTCGTGGTTTTGTAATCTGCATCGTGTTTATCATTAATTATAATCTCAAATATAGATACCAATTACCAAGAGCATTTATGTGACAAAGAAAAAACTAAATATTTGTATCCATTGATAAATCTTATGAAGAAAAGTAATATCGATTCAAGTTCTATCAATAATGCAATCTATTGCATATAATAAACCAATTATGTCGAATAAAAATCATGATATTAAAAAAGAATCCGATGTGTATATCGCACATACATATGCTGATGATAAATCAAATTCTTGCAACTTGTCAAGAGAGAGTTCAGAAGTATTTTGCTCTTGTGATAATGTACAACATAAAATTGATTTAAGTAAATAGATATGTAGGAAATGATAAATAATTAGTTTTAAATAATTTCACTAGACAAAAGTAGATTCCTAAAAATATTTGTACAATTAATGTATCACAAAATACCTCTTTGAAAGATTAATTTATTTTAATTTATACTTTTTTTTTTTTTATAGAAAGATTGTCAAGTTAACGGCACAATTATGGGGGAAGAATTAGCACCACAAACCAAGTTTATAAAGCCAGGGAGTCACAAGGGTAAAGGCTTAGCCGTCTTTACCAGTGGTGGTGATTCGCAAGGTGAATATATATTTTATTATCAATGTATTTAATTCTATGATATTAAAAAGAACATATTATAATACTTGAAAATTAATTTGTAGGTATGAATGCTGCTGTAAGGGCAGTCGTGAGGATGGGCATATATCTTGGTTGCAAAGTATTTTTTATCAGAGAAGGCTACCAAGGTATGGTAGATGGAGGAAGTAATATAGTAGAAGCAAGTTGGTCATCCGTATCATGTATTATTCATAGGGTTAGTAATTGATGCTTGATAAGAGTTTCAAATTTATTTACAATTTAGCAGCATAATATAATTTCGTCAATCTTTAGGGTGGCACGATGATAGGATCCGCTAGATGTACAGATTTCCGAGAACGCGCTGGTCGTTTAAGAGCAGCTAAGAATTTAGTAACCAATGGAATATCCAATTTAGTTGTTATTGGCGGTGATGGTTCTTTAACTGGTGCTAATCTTTTTAAAGAAGAATGGGCTGATCTTTTGAAAGAACTTACGAAAAATGGTACATAAACAAGATTAAGATCTAATTATAATTATTAAATCGTTCGATATTATATGATGTAATATTTATTTATTAGGTGAAATAACTCCTGAACAGAGTGAAAAATACAAGTATTTACATATCGTCGGTATGGTGGGTTCTATCGACAACGACTTTTGTGGAACTGACATGACTATTGGAACAGATTCAGCGTTACATCGTATTATTGAAAGTATTGATGCTATCGTTAGTACAGCTTATTCTCATCAACGTACTTTTATTATGGAAGTTATGGGTAGACATTGCGGGTATGTATAATATCTAATTTAATATATATATATATATATATATATATATATATAAAAATTGAAAACAACCAAAATTTACTTCATTTTTAAAAAGAGTCATTAGGAGTAATAAAAGTTTCTTATCTTTTCGTCGTAATCGATCTTAAGAGCCCACCATAATATAAGTTTCCAACTTTTTTGAATATTCCTTTACATTTTTTAATATCGACTTAGTCATTGGTGTGTTGGTTACCAAATTCTATTATATGGTACAATATAAAAATGAAGATTAACATTTGGCTAGGTATTTGGCCATTGTGGGCGCTCTAGCTGCAGAAGCAGACTATGTTTTCTTCCCAGAATGTCCACCACCCGTCGACTGGCCTGAAAAATTATGTAAAAAGTTGGAACAGGCATGTTTTATGAATTTTCCAAATTTTTCATTTTGTTGCTTTTAAACTAATAGAATCTTAACAACAACAAATGTTTTTATTTTTTAATATCATGCTTTAATCGCTGAATGGATTTCAATATTTCAAACATGTACCACATTTAAAATCCTCCTCTGATCCAGACACACGAGGGCGAGTGGACATAAATGTTTCCTTTTTTTTACATTTGACAAATAAATTCTAAACTCCATAGATTTATCATTTCAATTGGGAAAAAAAAAATCAAAATAGAAAATATTGGAAATAATCAGAATTCAGAAGCTTTCAGGTATTTAACTATAGCCTCGAGTTTGGCTACCGAAGCTTGTTATTCGTTTCTTCCTGAATGTCCAACAAAAGGTGATTGGGTCGACGAAGTTTGTGAAGCTGTGCAAAAGGCATGTTTGATCAAATTGTCAGCTCTACAAATTTTGAACTACATAATTTACGTACAAATCATAATAAAAATCTATGAAATAGTTAGATCCCTTTGACTGTAGAAAAATATATTTTAATTTTTTAATTAAATACAAAGTAGCCCCCATATTACCTTTAAAGGACATTCAATTAGATATTTCAAACGCTAGATTTCATATTAAAACAAGAAGTAATATTCAATACGAAGATATGTTTCGATATGCCAAATGCAGTGATGAATACATTATCAATTAATTCCATTTATCCTATTTAAAATGAATCCTTGTATTATGACTCTAATAAGTCATTGGTAATGTACTTAATAAGTGTAGTACACATTATCTTTAGCTAGTTTTTATGGCATACCATTACAGTTACCTGGCTCTAGTCGCAGCTATCTGTTGTGAAGCAGATTTTGTTTTCATCCCAGAATGGCCACCAGAGCAAGATTGGCCGAACAAGCTCTGCAAAAAATTGTTGCAGGTTTGCTAATGTTATGTTTTTTTTTTTATTTTTATTTTTATTTTATTTCAATATTATTTAAAATTCAATTATTGCGCTTTTTTCTTTTTATACGTTGCGTCTTTATACAAATTAAAAATTAGATTTTTTTACAGTTTTATATTATTTGTCGTTTAAACGATAAAAAAGCTTTGTACCAGTAGAATATATATAAATTATTCTTAATTTCTTACTCGTATAAAGGGGTAAGTTAATTTGTAGTTTGTTGTTTCCTTTTTTGCTTTCGTGTCCATTATTTGAAAATCTAACATTACATCTACAAAGCAAATGTAATATACGATTTCTTAAAATCATGTAAAATTACAATCAAAGTTTCTAAGTTAACATTGAAGATATTAACTTTAAAAATTAGAAGTGTTTTATAATTATTAAAATATCGTATATTCTATGCTATTCATAATAATTTGGGATTGATTAATAACTTGCTTGCAAATTATTTTCTATCGTTATTGTACACATTTTTTCTTACATACAATTAATATAAGGAGTAATCACAGTTTTTTTTCTAAATAATAAATATTCTTATAGGAACGTCTTACTGGACAACGATTAAATATTATAATCGTTGCTGAAGGTGCTGTTGACAGGAATGGCGATCCTATTACTGCTGCAAAAGTACATAAAGTTGTAGTTGATAAATTACAACAGGATACTAGAATCACTGTGTTGGGCCATGTCCAAAGAGGTGGTAATCCATCTGCCTTCGACAGAGTGTTGGTATGTTCTTTTCTCATTGATAATAAATTAAAATACGTAATACTAAATGCATCTATTATGTACAATAAATATATGTAGACATTTTTAAATTGAAATTCGTAATATTTTATAGGGATGTCGTATGGGTGCAGAAGCTGTAATGGCATTGATGGAAGCAACACCTGAAACAGAAGCTTGTGTTGTTACACTAGATGGAAACCAAGCTGTTAGATTACCACTCATGGAATGCGTACGTCGTACAAAGGCTGTAGCTAAAGCTATGGCAGATAAAAATTGGGATTTGGCAGTACAACTTCGAGGAAAGTAAGGGATATGAAATAGTTTCAATAATATTCAATGGAATATGATTTCATATGATTTTGTAAGTTCACATAATTATAATATTTAACAGAGGTTTCGCTCGTAACTTGGAAACGTACAAAATGTTGACTCGATTGAAAGCACCCGCAGATTATGACATTAATGCTAAGGTAATAATTCTAATATTTTTTTATTATACATTCTCTTACAATTGGAATTGAAAATCTTGATAAGTAACTCTCGTATTAATACAATTATTTGTAGTTGCGATTCTAAACTTTACAGATTTTTGATTCTATGAAATAAAAAACAGTATTTATATACAGGGCGAAATAATTGTTAATAGCAGTCTATAAAAATAAAGAATATCATAAACGTAAAAATTTTTCTATATACAATAATGAATATTTTACAAGCACTATTTTATCTAACACTTATTTCGAGTTTTATTCTGTATATATATACACAAATATCTGCATATATTAAATACATAAATTAATATATTTACACATTATTTAATAATCTACGCATTATGTAATATTGCTTCAGGAATTGAATGGTCCTACATTAACAAAGGTAAATTTAAATAAAATGGTTATAAGCTTCATTTTCTATTCAACATTAGATTATTTATAGTTTAACGCTTTTTTGAAATTTCTAATTTCTTCTTCTTTTTTCTTCTAAAAGCAACTCACTCTGTGCGGACAAGTGACTTAATTTGTTGTTAAATAATACATTCCTGTTGTGATAAGAACAAAAAATGTTCTAAAGATGTATATATTTACAGTGTATATCAATTATCATTTCAGATTGAATGTACAAAACATAAAGAAATGTAATGTATTTTCCTATGCACGTAGCATGAAGTTTTATTACTATTTAAAATATATAAATATATGTATATTTTTATATATTTTATTTCAGGATCATCATACGGTGGCTGTTATGCATATCGGTTCACCTTCTTGCGGTATGAATGCTGCAGTACGTTCTTTCGTACGAAATTGCATCTACAGAGGAGATAAGGTACATAAAAAAAAAAAAAAATAAATATATTTATTTTATATTTTGACCAAATTTTTCAATTAAATTATAACAATTTAGGTCTATGGAGTCTGTGACGGTGTACTGGGTCTTATGTCCGGAAAATTCAAATTAATGGATTGGCCTTCGGTAACAGGATGGGTAGCACAAGGGGGTGCTTACTTAGGAACAAAACGTGCTCCGCCAAAAGATGATCAATTACCTCAAATCGCTCAGAAATTGAAAGAATTTGGAATTCAAGCTTTGCTTATTATTGGTGGATTTGAGGTTGATACAAAATTCTTTTTTCTTAGCATATCTATTTCATAATATTAGGTTGTCCTAAAAAAAAAAAGATATATTTTTTTACTGATCAGGTGTTACTTTTATTTATTTATAGGGTTATCAAACAGGACTTATGTTCTATAACGCCAGAGACAAATTTGAAGAATTTAGAATTCCTATTGCTATGATACCTGCTACTATTAGTAACAATGTTCCTGGTACAGAATTTTCTTTAGGCTGTGATACTGCCTTAAATGAAATTACTGAGGTATTTCCTAATACTATCTCGAGTCTTTAATAATATTTATACAATATTTTATATTTTATTTATATGATAATCGTCTTCCTAGATTTGTGATCGTATACGTCAATCAGCACAAGGTACTAAACGTCGCGTATTTATTATTGAAACAATGGGTGGTTATTGTGGCTATTTAGCAACAGTAGCAGGACTAGCTGGTGGTGCTGATGCAGCTTATATCTTCGAAGAAAAGTTCAATATCAAGGATTTAAATCAAGATGTAATAGCAATGGCTGCTAAAATGTCTGAAGGTGTACAGAGAGGACTTATTCTTAGAAACGAAAATGCCAATTTGAATTATAACACTGACTTCATGCAAAGACTGTTTAGCGAAGAAGGAAAAGGATTGTTCAGTTGTAGGATGAATATAATCGGTAATTTTACGTAATATACATTTATTTTATATGTCTCTAGAAATGGATATTGTAAAGTTGTAAAAAATTGGAGAAATTAATTTTTTTGTTTTAATTTAAAAGGTCATATGCAACAAGGTGGTTCACCGACTCCTTTCGATCGTAATTTGGGTACTAAAATGGGTGCTAAAGCTGTCGAGTGGTTTAGTGAGCAATTTAAGAAATGTACTAACGCTGAAGGACGCACGTATACAACTGATTCAACTAGTGCAGTAATGTTAGGTATCGTTAGAAGGCAATATAGGTTCACACCATTCACAGAACTTATAGAAGTTACTGATTTCGAGTAAGTGTGTAATTCTTCTTCCCTGTTTCATTTTTAAATAATAGTAACTTTATTTTCTATCGGGTAATTCGGTTAGATTTTATTTTTGGTTGCGTTGTTTTATAATTTGATAATATTTTCGCAGCCATCGCATTCCGACGTATCAATGGTGGATGAAATTACGACCATTACTGAAAGTTTTAGCGAAACACGAATCTACATACGAAGAGGAAGGTCTATATATAACTGTAGAAGAAATGGACCTTGGTAATGATTCGCCTCTTGTGTAATTTGTACACATCGATACCTCGTACTTTCGGTACCTTAATTTAAAGGTAATGTGTCTATGAAGTGCGCATTGATTGTGTGCAAGATAGGTTTTAATAAATATTTGCAGTATTTGCGTCATATATTAGTATATTCGCGTTTGATTGCTTAATATGAAAAAGAAAAAAAAAAGAAAAAAAAAATAGAATTTTAGATAATACTTTTTAATAAATAAGATACTTATACAAAATTAAATCCTAAAAGTATTATTATATAATTCACTCGTTATGCAAATGTCTTATACCGAGAAAAAAAAAAAGAAAAGAAAAAATATCTCTTATAATAATACATTAAATAATGCACTTCTCTCCGTAGTCACATATTTGTTAAGCCTAAAAAAAAAATAAAAAGGAGAAAAAAGAAAAATAATTTAAAAAGTTAAAAATGTGAACACTTCAAATAAACTGCATATTATAAAACAAAAATAAAAAAACACGAGTGGTAAATAGGTAATAATTCTATTTGGTTTTTCGGCGCTATATCATTTTTACACCTTAAGCAGCATATTTTAACTCAGGTAAAAAATAGGTACAAAGGTAATACCTGGAAACAGAAAAGTTTAATTACTCCTATTATATTAATACTAATAATTAATAATGATATCTGTCTCGGTTACTCCTGATTAATTAATTATTAGGGTGACGAAATGATGTCATCGCCATATATTGAATATATGTCAAATTAGCTGTGTGTGTGTGTATATGTACTACCAGTAATAATGCATATTATTACATAACTAAAATGCTTTTTTAAAAATGTTTCACTTTTCGTTTAATCATTCGAGAAGCATTATTTATATAACTCTCTCTCTCTCTCTCTCTATATATATATATATATATACATACATACGATGAAAATAAAAATTGTGTGGCACTAAAGAATTTAATTTATGATCAAATTTTTAAATATAAATTAGAACGAAATGTGTATGTACTTTGAAAATAAGGTTTTCTTCGAATATCGCAGTTTCAAGAGTTTGATATGCGGCTCCGATTCCTATAGTCTTATAATATTTTTCTATTTCTAATGTTGGGCCACTTTTTGGCCAAGTAAAGGATATATTATAATAGATATATCTAAGATATATAATATATGTATATATATTATATATTAATTATCACTTTGGCATTAATATTTTTATTTTTNATCTATATATATATTATAATAATATTAATAATAATAATAATAATAATAATATATATATACACATATATATTAATGAAGCAATCATTCTGGTATATTTAAAATCGATATTAAACGTGTGATGTTAAAAACAAACGAAACATCCTTTATTTATACGAATGAGCGAATTAATAATTACCTTAATATATTTTAATTTATTTCAGTATTATGTTATAATACAACAATTTAAATTTATTTATGTGTCTCCGAAATTTCATATTTTAATAAATTACCAATAATACAGTTTGAAAATTGTATAATTTATCACTGATATATACATATACATGAGTCGAGAAGTATATCAGATTTAGTCTTTACTCTGCACAAAGATTAAATGCTAAACTGTGTTTGTGGTTTATTAAGAATGTAGAAATAAGAAAAAAATGTTGTTTTGTGCCAATTTACGTTGATAAATGAAGTTTGACTTTCAGTTTAGCATTATTAAAAGCTATCTAAAGCTATTTGGAGAATATACTTGTCTACCTCAAAACATAATTTGCAATTAAGAATGACTTTTGGGATAATAACCGATCCTGAGTCACGCTGATTGCATATATCATTAAAACATTTTGCTAAAATTTAAGATTTTGCGACCATGAAAGTATTTAGAATTCTTTTTTCCTATTATACTTATACATATACTTACAAATAAATTTGGCAAGTATCTCTTGTCAATTCATATTTAATTTAAAAAAACATAATGTAGTCTTCTTCGTGTCTTGTCGAATTACAAAAATCGTCTAATTAACATTACGATATTACTATTGAAAGTAATGTTATTTCCGACTTATAACTCGTGTTTCTAAATTTGTCCAAAGATATTAAACATTGTTAAATCTACATAATAATAATAATAATATAATGTATGTAATCGTGAGTAAAAGATGTTAACGAAGTGGGAAACGTTTAAAACAATATATCGAAAAAAGAAAACTCACTAAACGTTACTAATATATATATATAAAAGATTGCGAAGATATACATGGTGATACATCAAGATAGAACTTATATTTTCAAAGTTATTTTTCTGATATACACATTAAAATCATATTTCGAGTGCAGCAACATACAATTGTCATTAAGCACTATAATATTTACAAAACTAGCGTACAAATAATAAAAAAAAATATATATGTATATATATATTTAATGTTAACATCAAGTTATTAAATTAAAATCGTTGATAAGAGTAGTTGCATTATATAGAAAAATATAAAAGACAATAGTTCTTGTTGAAAGATACTCAAACAATGTAACATATAACAACATTATACATCTAATTGTCTGAAAACACTATAGAATCACACGTTTTATGTTATGCATAAATATATATATATATATTTTTTAATCATAAACGAATACGATACTTTTTTCTTAGGCATTAAGAAAAAATAAAAAATAAAATAGTTTTGCATGTAATATATAAGATGCTTAAAAATTTATCATCTACAATATACTATTTCGAATTTGAATGTGAACTGTAACTATTTTACGATACAATTTGTGTGTGTGTAAGTAATATACGGAAAAAAATTACAGAATTATATATACACATAGATATATATATATATATATATGCAATATAAATACAAATGTACAAATATCTTTACATAATATCAAAATGTTAATTACCACCACTAGGATCTATAAGTGTCTTGTTACGTTTAATATTCTGGAGGTATATTTTTGAATCTTGTTGATTAATAATGTGCGTATATCTTCAACAAGTAAAGAAATAATATAATTGTAATTTAATTTATTTTCTAACTCTAAACTCTCACCATACACGTTCCTCTCAAAGGTGCAAAATAAAGTATTTTTATTTGACAGGATTGAACTTTTTCAAAACTTAATAATGACGATAGAGAATTAATACAGAGAAAATCAGGCGTATATATTAATTTATTCGAAGTGTTGTACCTTTGTCATTAATAAATAGTATCTTGTAAATATGTTGTGTATTTTTTTAAATAATATTCTATGAAACTCATATAAATTACTGTACAACAATAATGCAAAAAAAAATCTCGAGAAACAATTCTTTCTATCATTAGATCTCCTACTTGCAAGAATGCAATTTTTCCCTTTAAAGTTTTTTACTAAGATTGTAAACAAAGGAGATATATTTAAAGTGAACAGAATAATTGCCATGTATAAATAATTAAAAATATAAATGCATACAAAATATTGAAATAAAAAATAAGTATATATAAAATATATAATAAATAATTTTAATTCATAAGTAATGACGTAAAAAGAAATAAGTGACGCGCATGTTGTAAAAGGGGTGAGTAATCGCGCATGACAGCAGCTGTTCGTTCGTATTTGCTTTTATTCATACGGTACCATCAAACATGGTTGAGAATGATCTGTTTTATTTGACGTCCACTATTCACAACAATAAACGGGGCGCTGTCTCTCTCGTTGTAACAGTCAATTTACGGGCGTGTAACGTGTGGAATTAAAGACTGGCATTTAAATATTCATTATAGATCGGTTAGATGACGCCGACGGCAAGACGCCGTGATTTGACAGGTCATGGGGGCCTGTTTCGGCCGATGTTTTGCCAAAGTCACCGACTCGTTATCCTACAGGTTAAATATTATTCTTCTCCTTTTTTTTATTTTTTTTTTAATTTAATTATTCTATGCAATCTTCTACACCTGCATCTTTATCGACAATGAAATTTGACTCTATCTTTCATTTCTCTTCTTTTTTTTCTAATTATTTTTTGTATTAGTTTTACTTTTCATTTTATGTACTAATTAAATGACAAATTTTTTAATTATTGTTTCTAAATTTTGTATATTATTTTAATTTAAGGTTGTATCGCAGGCATACCAGCATGTCCTGCCAAGGAGACGAACAAGTTGAGGTAGATATTAGTTGTATTATTTTTATTTCTATTCAATATATTATATTATTCTTTATTGCATTTTGTTTAAGAACGTTTATGGTGCCTATCAAATATGTATGTTATCTTTTTGAATTGCAAGTAGCATGACTAAATTAATGATAGTAGCGAATATAAAATATTGACTGTGTAAGCGGATTTCCTATAAGATTGAATTCTATAAATACTCAATAAATGTTTTACATTGCATGTAATCTTCTAACTGAAAGTGTGATACTAGACATAGCAATAAATTACATGAAAAGTTAGAAATTGTTGATACGATAAACAACAACAAAAAATAAACTAGAAAATTATAGATTCAATTCATGTATAACATGTTTGTTAATTTTGTAGTTTATAGATGGAGAAGAAGATAGAGAACAACCTAAAGGATCAAAAACGTAAGAATCAGAATTCTTTTAATTGACAAGTAAGAGTTCTGTATTAATTATAAATTTGATCCTTACGCTTACTGGACAGTCTGTTATCGTTTCTCTCCTTAAAGCAATTTAAGGTAATTTCATGTATTCAAATTGAAAAGTATAGATTTTTAAAGAGAATATTTAAGTTCATAGACAAAATTTACATTTGTTATCAAGAATTTGATTAAATCATCAATATTAAAGGTATTAGATTTAATATCAAAAGTATACACACTATACTTGAGTATAATGTCTTGCATGTATATAATATTTACTTTTCAATGAGGCTTCATTTTCCTTTTAATCCTAAAATACAAGTAGAAGTAAAATTGTTTAATTGTATTAAACTTAATAGAAAAGAGAGTGAATTGTAAATTGTATGAATTTTCAAAGGGTATGTTAATGGCTTATGCAGCAACGTGTTTGCAGCTTTGTAAAAGATACATAGCATTCTTAATAGAATGTATATTATTATTAATATTTTCATAAATATATATTCATAGATATATATTTTATAGAAAAAACATGGAGTTCCTGTGACTTTAGAGTTATTAGACGAAGGGGGATGGCAAAGAGGCTCCAACAAATATGCTAGATTGAATTCTAGAAATGATCCTTCTACGAGGTATATGTGATTTGTTTAGGTAATCTAAGAAATATATATCTATTTAACAATATCTCAAATCTTCCATTAGTTCCGGTTTAGACACGCCGCTACAAATACTTGATGTTCGAAACTTAATGAAGCAACAAACTTGTGTTTCTTCTACACCTGGTTCTTCGTTGGATCTTGAATGGGAACACGAAGGTATTTAGTTACAATTATAACTTATACAAAAATTGCATGAAATTTGAAAATAAATCTTTGAACGTATGTATTATTTTAGGATTGCCACTGCCAGTCATGGATAATGATAAAATTAGTACCGATGGATCACAAACTTCAATTAATAATAGTCAGCCTTCTAGTTTGACAGCATCTCCCTGGTCTAGAGTATCAACACCAAACAGTTTAGAATGGGATCCTGTAGAAGCAGATATGGTATGTGTTGATATGGAGACTGAACAGCTTTTGACTGAGATAGAGCGATTAACGGATAGGGCTTTAAAAGAAACAGGCGAATGGACTAATGATAGCTGATAAAAGATCCATTTGTATTTAAGAGGATTGTTTGTATTTTTCTATTATATAAAATATACAACATGGGGATAGAAGAGTTTGGGGGGGGGGGGTAATTGCAAAGAGAGAAAAGTGTAAAGTAATAGATGGCAAAAAGATGTTCTATTATTTTCATCTTTCTTCATTGAAAATAATAGAATTTAAATTGTTTCACAAGTAATTTGGCTGAAAAGATTCAAAAGTACCATGACCAATGATACTAAACAGAAAAGAAAAAACAAAAACCAAAAATATAATAAATACTATAACTTTAGAAAAAAAATAATTAAATTATAGACGTAAAAACAAGCTTATAAAAATTAATGTGATAAACGAAAAATGAATCTATTTGAATGCCAATTGTACTTTTAACAGATATTTTTATGGCCTAATTTTATTATTTAGCGTAAGACTTCAGTTTTGTAGTTCGTGCACCTTCATATATTTGAAATGTTTATATATGATAACTAAAATGGAATTGTTCAAATAATTTTTAACAGACAATAACTTTCTTCCTATTGATTAATCTACATTTTTGTTCATTATATTTATTTCAACTAATATTTTTTTATTTAAAAAGATACATGCAAAACACATATACACACAGTTAGTGTATACATTTTGAATTATATAACTTTTGTTCTTAAGAACATGGAGAGAAAGAACGAAGAATCACACAAAATATTATTTTAAGCTAAGCATATCATGTATGTATGTTGCGATACAATATTTGAGAAATTGTAAGTTCTAATATTTCGATAATTACTTACAGATAAAATTATGACGAAAAAAGAAAAATAAATAAAATAAAAAAGGAATTTTTGCCGAGGCAAAATTCCTTTTATTGGCTTGCTTTACATTAAAGCTTAGATTATTTGAAAAATAAAATATAATGAATATATATAGATATATATATACATAAACTTTAATGTAAAGTAAACGTGACAAAAACTGTGGTATTATATAAACTAAAGCTTTTAAAGGAAGGTGCTAAAATTCTAACACATATTTTATCTAAGAAGTTATTTTTTGGTATCAAAATAAGATCATTTATTTAGTTCTCGAAAAGCTTAGCTGACTAATCAAATGTTTTACTTAAACTAGACTGCTTTCGATAATATGCATTGATATTACATAATTTTTTGGTGATTGCATTTTATGCACGTATACATATAACTCATAATGTATCACCACGTTAGTGTTGGTATATTAATGTTAACATAAAAAAGGAATATAGAAAAATATTCCTTAAATTGATAGATCATTGACTCCCACATACTTATTTTATATTATTATGTATGTTGAACACACAAAGATTCTAAATATTTATAGAGATAACAAACATTGATGTAGAATGCCTTAATATTATTATGATAGCGAAATCTTCACTTCTTAAGTGTTAACAAAATTAGCCGATTTATCGATTCGTGTTTAACTTGTATTTTTTAAAATTACACGCAGGGTATTGAATTTATAACTGATTAAATATCGTTGCAGTAAAAAACAAAATTATGATACAATTACAGTAATGACAATAGTCCAGTAAAATGTCAATGATTCATTAGCACGCTTACAGATTGGATAAATTGCAATATTTTAAACATATTAATATATGTATTATAAGCGCTTCAATACTTTTTTATATTACATTAAGCTATATCATTAAACAAAAATAATAATAAGTTCTATTTGTTTAAAAACAAAATCAAATATTATGAAATGTAATATTCATTATTACCACGAATGGTAGTAATTTATAAAACAAAAAATGTTTCAAAAGATATTTATCCCTTTTATGATTTAAAAGAAATATATATATTTGTTACATTTATAAAATGGAAAAGAAATAGTATCAAGTTATAACATAAAATTTTTACAAATTAAAATATAAAGTTGCTACGTATGATTAAGATTATAAAATGTTGCATATAAAATAATACTTATTATTTGTCAATGGAAAATCAGTAAATTTTGTAAATATCAGGGTACTTTACATTATTAAATATTATAAAGATCTCTATAGTATCGTAGAAAATATTTTGAAAATTATTTCTATTGGTTTTCTATTTTATTTTATTATTTTTAAGTCTTGACATTATTTCTTTTTACCAATTTTGTAGAAAACAATGATTTGAACTATTATAGGGACCAAAAATTATTTGATTATTTACTAAAATAATTCTCCAATTTAGAAAGTTTATTATTTATAATATTAATGATATATTTAATCATAGAGAGATAAACATAATATAAAAGTTTGCGCGTACATTTTTTATCATTTGAAATTCAAGGATTATCCATTTTTTGTTTGTACGATATTAGAAATGCAAATGAATCATATGTTCCATAAATATAAAGTATTACCATTATTTGCTTCGCTGTAAAACCCTGGTGACACAATTGGCAGTAAACATACAAATTTCAAGTAACCGTATGCTAAGATATCTTTTGTTACATTTAAAAAATAGATTATATTAAATAGTACAAGAACTTTTTGAGATTAACAATACTTGATCTCAAAATCCACGCAAACTAAGTAATGTGATATACTTTTGTTCTTCGTGTGTAAAGCCTTAGGAGTAAGCATCTTGGCAATGTATAATACGTAAGAATATATGCTTCTACGAGCAGCACAGAATATCTGCGCACAATTAAATTTATCCTATATTAAGAATATTATTAATGATAAATGTTACAACCAATCTATTTATATGCTTTAATAATATAAAAATAAAATGTTGAAAGAAAATATTTAATGCTCTGAATCTACATCTTTATTTTTCTATTCTAAATTGTCAAAAATATATGCGAATACTTTGAAAAATATAAATTAATTTTTATAGAATAATAAAAAATAAATTTAAAAAAGTTATATTATGTAAATATCATTGTTAAAACGACGTATATAATTAATAATTATATACGTTCCTAGAAACATATAAATAAATTGAGGTTATATGCGATAAATGTCATTATTGAAACGACTAACCTAATTAATATTTATATACATTACATTCCTTCGTTTTCTTTACTCTTTCCACGTGAATTATTGTCTTTTTTACATGATCGCAATGACACAATTAAACAATTATTTTAATATCACTAGCACTCTTAAAATTACACCGCCATTGAACCTACTTGATGAATTACGAATGATATCGATTGAAGTTGGCAACGAGTTCGATAATTCAAGAACGAGTTCGATAATTTAAGAACGAGTTCGATAATTTAAGAACGAGTTGCATTGTACTCCCCCACTTATCTTATTTATCTATATATTATTATATATTTACTTTAGGTCCATTGAATTGGCATTGGTATTGGTTGATATTATTTTTTACAACTTGGCAGACCAGTTTATTTTTTTTTCATTATAAAAAAAACACAGATTTTTGGCTAAAGGCCACGTCGATTCGGGTAAACGCAAAAAGAAATTCCGTCATTTTTTAATAGACGATACTAACAGCTTATGGCACATCATTCCAAATCGCCACGTACGCAAATGAAAATGTAAACGGTGACGACGATCGTTCATTGTGTCGATTTATAAATTGCGAGTGTATTTAAATACATTCTCAGAATATCTTTCATTTGCCACAAATAAAAATTATTGAAATTCTTGTCGTACTTTTTAAACAAGAGATATAACACAGGTTATGCTTAAAATGTCATTCGAGGGAAAATACAATGCTAAAAGTCCAGGCAAGAACTTTTAGCTTCTTTTTTTTTTGTAACACCTCATATCTTTGCTCTTTATTTCTCTATTTTTAATATTATATATAATTTGTTTAACATTTCATATCAGAGTTTAAAATGAAACAATATTAATTGACATTACAGCTGTCAAAAGATTGATGCGAGAAGCTCAAGAACTCCACGAAGCTACAGAAGAGTATTACGCTTATCCCTTGGATGATAATCTTTTTGAATGGCACTTTACTGTACAGGGTCCTCCTTCTACTGATTTCGAGGGAGGCGTTTACCATGGAAGAATTTTACTACCACCCGAATATCCTATGAAACCTCCTAATATTATTTTATTAACAGTGAGTTTGTTTGCCATTCAAGTATGACATCTTTTAGTTTCTTTTAATCGGTGTTAATTGAAAGATAATTATTTGTTTTAGCCAAACGGTCGTTTCAGAATAAATAAAAAGATTTGTCTAAACATTTCGGGTCATCATCCTGAAACTTGGCAACCATCATGGAGTATTAGAACAGCATTATTAGCACTAATCGCTTTTATGCCTACACCTGGCAATGGAACTATTGGTTCTTTAGATTACAGCACTGAAGAAAGACAAAAGCTAGCCAAAAAGTATACTTAATTTTTATCATTACTTTCTATCATTTAATCATTTAAACAAAGTGATATTTTAATCTCTTTTTTCCATAATTTTAATATATCAGATCATTGAATTGGCAATGCGATAACTGTGGAAAAGTGGTGGACTTGTTGTCCAAAAATTCAATAAAGAAACCTATTACAGAAGAGGAACAAAATATGTTAGATATGATAGCTCTGAAGGTATGTATGAGATATCATTTCTGTTATTATAAAATATCATATTATTTTTATGTATTCGTCATACAAATTAATATCATTTTAAACAGGCTGATGAAACACCAACGCTCGAAACAAGTTTTACAGAGAACTCAGAAAATGGGGACACTGGAAGTGAACTAAGACATCGTAGGGAAACAAATTTCAGTGAAAGCCAAGAAGCTCAATCGACTGTGCATTTAAATCCTCAAGTAGAAACAATGTCCTCTTCGAACGATCTATTTTGGAGTATTCTAATAGCATTGTTAGCATCAGCTATTATTTTACTTGTTTTACGACGGTTGTTTCTTGTATAAATTACTTTGCTACATAGATAAAACACGCGTTACTATTGTAAGTATGTTAATTATACAAAGGTAAATTTTATACACATTTTACGAATAGCATTTTTAAATATTAAATGAAAACTTTATATACGCTCATATGCTAGTATATTAACTCTAAAAATTAATATACGCATAAGAATATAGATATATGCTTATTCTTATTATAAGATTGTATAATTTCAACTTTTGCTTAAAATTACACATTTGCTTGAACATTTATAATAGTTTCTATTTCTGTTAGTATTATTATTATTACTATTATTAGCATCATTGTCATCATCATATTATCGATAGTAATATTGTCCAAAATTGGCTGTCGTATGTCTAGTCTGTTAAATTTTAGTAATCACACTTAAAAAAATGAACACCAGATGAAAATATACTCTTCAAGTATTAAATGATTTTTTCTGTTGAAATGTTTTCTAATGAATAGAGTTATTCAATATTTTATTGGGGATATTGATACAAGTAGTTTGTTAAGATCAAGGAATGCTATATGAGTAGTACTTTATTTGTCTATACTTTAATTTGATATTATGGAATTTTGTAATAATGCAATAAGTATTGAATAACTACGCAATTTGTTTATTAATTGATATATTACACATGACATTAATAGATAGTTTGTATATGTGTGCATACTTGCATATACACATATACTTATATCTAGAGTAAAGTATATAATTAAAATTGTTCGACATTTTTTATTGGGTTACTTTCAGTTATATTTGTGATTTTGCATTTATAATTAAAATATTGTAATTACGTAGCGTTAATTTACTCACGTCAGATGCTTGATTAAAGTTATGTTGTTACAAAAAATTTAAAGAAAGAAAAGAAATAAAAGAAGAAGAATAATACCAAAGTACATAAAATATAAAGTTAACGATTAGGAAGATAGGAAAGATAAATCATAAAAGACATTATGATATATCTCTTATTATCCTGTGTATATATGAAACAAAAAATGGGAAAAAAAAACATAGAAGAACATGTTTGAATGCATAATCAAATATCTGCGTATGAACATTTGTTAAATATTTAAGGAGTATTTTAGAAGTTAATCGGTTGAAAACATTAAATCTTTCTTCATATGTAATGTTTAAATATCACCACGTTAGAAACAAATTGACGACACTTCTAGTACATTACACTTAAAATATGTTAAAGAGATAATGCACGTTTTCATAAACACACACTAATTGTAATCAATGTACTTTTTACTTTGGCACATTGTTTTGTAGTAATTGAAAATATTATAGAGCAAAGTGCTAAAAGAAAATGCGACACCCATTATCTCTTCTCAGCCTTTCAAAAAATAAATAAAGTGCAAATATAGTATTTAATTATTTAATTTACCTAACATATTTTAAAGATTTCAGTTTTTCATGCCGTCTATTTATTTTACTTTTATTTTTCTTAACAGACTCGTATTTTTTAACATCTTTAAAGTATACTAATAGGTATTTCGTTTATATTATATAGAAAATAAAAATTACAAGAGAGGGAGAGGTAGAAAGAGAGAGTGAGGAATAAGAATTAAAATAAATAATAAAAATAAAAAAGGAATAAATACGTAATACTAGAATTAATTTCGAATTATTATCTAGACCATTTGCATTTTAATAGGCGTACGAAAGCAGCCCGGAAAGTTTTGTTAAAAATCGTATAAATGATAGGGTTTATGGTGGAAGATGCATAACCTAACCACAAAAACGTGTCTGTTATATGTCGTGGCACGATATTATTTGGATAAATGACGAATATAATGTTTAATGCAAAGAATGGAGCCCAACAAATTAAAAATGTAAAAAATACCAATCCAAGAACTTTGCTGGCCTTTTGTTTCGAAGCTATTGCATTCGCAGCTAGGATTCTTTTATTTGTCTTTCCGCTTAACAATTTGAGAGACCTAAACACGCGGAAAAAGTATCAAATTATTTGTTTATCTTTGAATATTTTTAATTTAATTCTATATACATATAAGTATTATTTTATTACCTTGTATTTTCACGTTCTGTCGATGGATTTTTCGTCGAAACTAATTTTCCAATTGATTTTCCAAACGATAGATCGTTTTTCGAATATTCCGCGATAAATCGCGCCCTCTTACGTAGTAATTGCACCGTCAATACGTAAGACAATATCATAACAATCGTTGGTATATAAAATGCAATTAAAGATCCAAAAATAAAGAAAATCTTGTTATTGATAACACAAGTCGTTGAATCTGGCATTATACTTTTCGAATCGATCAAACCTACGAGAATAGGAATTTATTTAATCGATTCAATATAAAGAATAGAAATCTATTTTACCGACGTTCAGTCACAAGAATAGAAATCTACTGTATCGATGCTCAATCACCAAAATAGAAATTTATTTTATCGATGTTCAAGAAAATATTTTAAATGAAATATTTGTTTTTTTATTTTTTAACATTTTTGCGAATTATTTAATAAAAAAGTTTCAATCAAGCGTAATAATGTTGAAGAATATCATTTCGTTAATTTTTTCGAGAATTTACCTAATAGTGTAATAAAACTGGACGTTAGCATAGCTAATAACCAGACGGTTGTTATTTTAAGGGCAACCAGACGTTTCGTATAGGTCCTTCGTGTCCTTAATGGGTTACGAATGCCTACATATCTGCCCACAGAAATGAAACACATGTGCATAATGCTCGCCGAGCATGCCAGAACATCGCAGGTCACATAAATGTTACACCAGATTACACCGAGCGGCCAGTAACCTAAAATCTATTCTGTGATGTACTTTAAAGGGATATTATAAGAGAAATAAAAATGAAAATTAATAAATGAGAATAATAAAAAATAAAAATAAAAGATAGGCTCACCTAAAAATCCAGGAATCGCCCCCATCGGCATGACGAACAGACTAACAAGTAGATCGGCAATGGCGAGAGATAATAGAAAATAGTTAGTTAAATTGTGAAGTTTTTTATCCAATACAACGGCTAAACAAACCAAAGAATTTCCTAAACCACCAGCTATTACTATGATAAAGGCAACGAAAAGAAATCTCCAGTCGGTTCGACGACTCGTCACCGTTGAGTTTCGCGAACAGTAGAATTCAATGTCTTCCCCATCGACGATATTTCTTTGATGAGAGCATTCCAGGATCTGATACAAATGTTATGCAATATTTATAGTATTTTTGTTAAATATTGTAATTAATAAAAATGTATATTCCCTAATCCTTTCCTTTTTTTCACAACAAACGTTTACCTCGTGTCTGGTGCTGTTCGAAAGGCAACCATCTAAGTTCGTAATCTTGGATAAAAAGATACTTTCCATGCTAGTTTCCCATTTATTTAAAATCAACGACACGTTCATCTGACAATTTTGATAATCGCATGATCTGCACAATAAATTGGTCATCGTAGTGTTCTGAGTAAAGGCACAAATTCGATCGAAATCGATAGAATTGTCGGGGATGCACTCTTTTATTGCACAATCGTAAAGACTTCCATTGCAGGAAGTTCGATGCAAGGTCAGAACATTCGGCCAGGATGTTAAATTGTTTTCACTCGAACGCATGATTTTTTACGGCTACATATATGCATGCGCGAATCGTTTGAATTATTAATTAATAGGTAAATATTATATCCGATAGGAAGATTAAATTTTCATTTATTATATCTTTATTTTTATTAACCACGTAAATTTTGTTAACCGATCATGCATACGTATCTATGTCGTAATCTATGTCATACGATTATAGGAAACGCGTGCACGTTGATTGATTATCCCAAAGATAGATCAAAGAGATCTATGCATCGCGTTTAGATGCGAGATCGTTTATTTACGCGAAAGAAAATATTTTTGAATAACACAAATCACCGAATTTACGAGTTTTCTTTCATTTCTATAAAAAAACAAAAACTGACAATATATTTACTTACATAACGTCTACTTAAATAAAAAGATTTATTTAATAAATAAATACCCTTTGAAAACATGAAACTACTCGCGAACATACATGAGAATATCTTGAATTAAAAATTCTAAAGACAATAGCAAAATTGTAGCAATAATAATTGTTACAAAATATCGAGGCGCGTATAAATATTCAAATATATTTCTTACGCGAATATAATACGCATAAACAATTTTTGTTTTAATTCTAAAATAAGCATAGTTCCGTTGTTTCTTATCCGCGATGGTCAGTTTAAATTTATTCATGAATCATGTTCCAACCACCTGAGCTATGAATCGTGGAAGAACGACAGGACGAATAAAAACCACGAAAGAGTAATTTGCTATCGTAAAGTGGAGAAAATGTTGAACACTCGCGAAATAAAGCAACGTTAAAATGTAACGAGAAACAGTTTCATTCGGACGATGAGAGGGCGACGATCGACGTACTAAACTAGTACGTGCAGCTTGTCAAAGGTTATTTTCGAGGGGGGAAACGAAGATAGATGCAGGAAGAGGAATATGGAAGAAGAAGGGGGAGGAACTCGTAAAATGAAAGAGGGACTGTTGTGAATTAAAGAGAGAGAGAGGGAGAGAGAGAGAGAGAGAGATAAATAGATGAAATAGTTTCGAATGTGTATGCATTATTTGCGAGACAAAATTTAGGGTATTCGAAAATAAAGTATTTCGAAAAATCATCTGTGCAAAACGCGATGAGGAATAAATAAATATGTATATGTATATGTATATGTATAAGCTTGTTTTCTACGATTTTATACACCTTCACAATTAAAATAACATTTCTTTCGTTTTAAACTGGACCGGATATCTCGATAGCAAATGATCTTTTGCATGTGCACACACACACGTATACGCAGACGCATACGCAGACGCATACATGAAAAAAAATTCAAACGTGACAAATAAATACACGTTTATTTAAAATGCAATTAATATATGTATATACACAAGCAACGATGAACTAATAAATAATTTGACTATGTTTATATGTTATAAATAATGAATCATTATCATCATCATTCAAAATTCCATTCATTTTCATTTACTTTTTGCAATATCACCATCACGACAAACACACTGACACGACGCTTGTAATTACTTTAAACACATTTTATCGTAAACAATTATACGCCCCATTTCTATCATTTAATTCGCAACGAAATTTCTCGCGCGCTTTAATTAATTAATTAATTAATTAATTTCTTTTTTATAGTTCGACTCTATCTCCCATTATATTTCTGGCCTGTATCTGAAAAAACCTTGCACGTTTGTTTAATTGAAATATTATTTTTCGAATAAGAAATCGATAAATATGCGTCGTTAGTTTAGAATAAAAAAGTCAATCCATTCTCCCTTTTATTACAACGGACAGAAAAATCTTTCAATATTGCATGAAAATGACGTTTAAAGTCATTTTCTCTTTCCTTTTTTTAATTATTTTTTTAAGATTTAATTATAGTATTATTATATTATTAATTTTATATAATATGTTTATTTGTTCTCGTCGTAATTACATACTTTTCTTTTTCTTTTTTAAATTATTCGCAACGTAAGAATAACGTCATTCACATTTCTCTCAAAGAAATAATATGTCACGTTCTCACGATTATTGTTCTTTTTTTTTATTTATAAAATCACGATACGTTTATCGCGTTTATCGACAGATCGCGATTTTACCCCCTTTCTTCTTCTTCTTCTTCTCCTCCTATTTTATTTTTCTTTTTTTATTTAATATTGACTTTGACATTTTTTTCTCAAACAACGCATGCAACACGTTCGTTCTCCAATAACTATGAATATTTTTTTTCTCTCCTTTGTTTTTTTCCCTTCTGTTATTCTAATCAAATTACACGCACACACAGACACACACATACACTCATAAAACACGCGCATACACGCAACAGTGGCTTGTTCATTCGTATCGCGATTTGTGTTAGTTTATTTTATGTTTTATTTATTTAATTATTATTTTTTTTTTCTTCTTGTCATCACAGATTTTTCACTGTCATCCTGTATAAGAGAATAAAAAATGCTTTCGCTTCGGGTTAGAGGATGGTAGAGCAAGGGAAGTGAATAGGGTGAAGGGTGATAGGTCGAAAGGGTTGTTGTATCATACAAAAAATATTACGCGCACTGCGCGCCGATATAAAATATATTCTCATGTATACTGTACAAGCAAGCATTCGTTCTTTTTTCTGTGTTTTTTCTTTTTAATTTTTTTTTTTTTTTTTTTATGTTAGTCTAACACGTCTCCCCGCTCCTATAATAATTAATTAGTGTTTCAATTTTAAATATTATTATTATTATTATTATTTTAATGTTTTTTTACTTTTTTTTTTTTTTTATACAAGATAGTCGTGGCTCAATATTTAATTCTACATATTTCATTATTTATTTATATGTAAATGTTCTACTTTCGTTGCCGCACAAATACAACAACATCAACAACAACAACAACGGTATACATACACCCACACACATACACGCATACACACGTCACGCAAGTTTTCCTTTTCTTCTTCTTCTTCTTCGAAAGTCTCTTTTATTTATCATTCGTAAGAATAAAAATAAAAAAAAATTCGATTGACTTTGGTATATCGATATATTATTTACGTATATTCTTTTTTTTTTTAATGCATATAATTTTTCTCTTTTTAAATATTTCTCATAGGAATCCGAAAATTCTAAACTTCGATAAAATGAACAATATATAGATAGAGAATTATTGACAATTGATTTGTGAAATAAATAATGGTGCTGTATTTTATATGGGATTTTTAATATGGTGTAGAAGTAGTATGTAGTATGGTTTAGTAATATTTATGATATATTTCTTTTTTGTGGTTTACTTTATTAATACAAAATGTGCTTGTTTGTCCTTTGTTTTTATAATAATAATAATATAATAATATTAATAATAATGATTACAGTGTAAATTATAATAAAACAATGGTATACGCAGGATAATTTCAGAACAAAATTGTTAAGAAATTAAATTTTTAGTATTATTCTATGTGTTTTTTAGTGTCTCGTGTGGTATTTTATTATATATAAATTATTAAGCGATATTAGAATTTTCGAATTCACGAAATGACTTAACAATAATGTGTCACGAGTAATCGAATAAAATAAAAAGAATATACATAAAAGAAAAAAATACAAATTAACGATTTACTTATTCGTGAGAAAGATTATAAAATACTATACGTGAATAATTAGGAATATGTATATAATTACATTGAACGATAGTTAACGATAATACCTACACAAATTGGTAAAATATAATGAAATGGATAATTATTTGTTATCGGTATCTTTCCTATGAATTATACAAAATTCTAACAAATTCGACAAATGCGCGAATTAGAAGGAAAATATTTTTCAATCGTTAGAGAGAATTTTCACATTTCACGTGAATAAGTTTGTATAAACAAATATTCATATATTTATATAAAAAGTGTACGGAGAACGAACGAGGAATTCGTAAAAAACCTAAATTCGTTTCTTAATCAATATATATGTATATCGGTATAAATATGTAAAAGCTAAATTACTGAATTTATGCACATACACATGTCGATTATATTCCTTATATCGTTTCAATAACGCTTAGCTCTTTTTTTTCTTTTTATTTTCTTTTATTTTTATCCACGAAATTATATTAAATAACGAACGTAAGCTTTCCTTTCTTTTTTCTCCCTGGGACACGCGTTAAAAAACGACGTAATTCGTAATTATCCTAATTAATGTTTTGCAAAGCGGTTTGTAAAAAAGATGAAAAAAGACAAAAAAACAAGAAAACAACGCGCCAACTACTTAAGGCGAATTCGTGAATTAATGTATCACGACTATTTCTTATTCTTTTTGTTTTTTTTCTTTTCTTTTTAACTTTCTTTTTCCTTCATTTTATAATTTCGACTCTCGACGAACATATTCAAATTCTAATTTTTTGTTGTCTCTAGTCACGTTAAATATGTTATGCTAATAAGTAAGAATTTAATTCTAGAATTATCGTTTAAATCAATTATTATGCATTTTTCGTGGCCTAATTTAAATAAAGTTTTTTACTTTTAAATCTTTGTTTTAAAACCAAATGTGTGGCGTCCAGTATTTACATACACGTATGCATAATTAACGTCCGATTAAATTGGATAATGCAAAATAAATTCTACGTTAACGTTCTGATTTTAATGATCGTTTTGGAAAAAAAGGAACAACTTATTAAACGTTTTATATGCGGGCAAAATAATTTATGCTTAATCCGTGTGTGCATATTATTCTTTTTTAATAGTCAGGGCAATTTCAGAAACGTGTAAAAGTAGCTTACAATTAGTTTTGTGCGCGCGTATTTATTAATATTTCTTAATTTCGCATTTGTTACAGGAAATCGTTCATAAATAGCCTCTGACACGTAAATGTATTTTAATATAAATGAAAAATATCCCGCATATCAAAATGTTAACGATCGAAAAAAAATATAATCAAATAAAATATAACACCGTGTTATTTCAAATTCAATATTTCAAATTCGCTTAAAATGTATTTGCGTTGATAATTATGATAGCGGCCTGTAAGTGAAACAAATTATATACAAATTTGTATTATGATTTATATTTGATAATTTATAAATAATTTCCATGTAAATTAAATCACGAAATTAATCTTTCCAATTTTTTCACTAACAACCATTGCCATAATTACCGGTACATATGCGTTTGCGTTTATAATCTTATAAACTTCGTTCACATTTGCAAATATTTTTAAATATAGGTAGAACGTTTTTATGGTGACACGCACACACACATTCACACATGCGTCTCACCCTACCACCCATTTCTTTTCTTTCTCTCTCTCTGAACAGCGTGTTAAAATTCAGTCTTTGATATTTTTATTAATCGTCGGGTATGTGATTTTATTTTTATTGAAAAAAGGAATGAACCAGGACAGAGAGAGGGGAAGGTAAAAAATAATCTGCATTTGTTCCGAAGCCACGATAAATTATTGTATAACGGCCAGAGCTTTTTCTTTTTTTTTTTTATATTTTAACTATTGGTTACGTTCATAGTAAACGAGAATTCCTTCATTATTACAATATTCAAAAAGTATTTACGTACTAAATTTATGATCGCAGATACCCATACTTAATAACTTTCGTGTCAATATTTGCGAGCTGTAAAGTGATCGAAGTAAAAAAATTAAACGAACAAAAATAAAATGATTTATCGTGTAATTCAAGGATTTAATTAAAGGATTTATGCGATAAGAAAGTTTTCTTTTTTACTTCGATCATACTTTCGCAATATAAATGCAATCTAGTTAAGAACGCATAGAATTCGGATCTATCTCGAGGTATGAAAAATTATATTTCGACGAATATTAATAAGCGTTTAATGTTTATTAAGTTTCTTAATTCTTGAAAGAAATTATTCAAGGCTACGCTTTGGAATAAATAACATGTTTAATAAGTAATAAGCATTTACTATTCGTATTATTTCCTTAAGTTAGTACTTATTTACGCGTGATAATATAGTATCAATGAAATATACAAATTAATCCGTAAATCGTTAATAGTTTCTTCAGTTTTTTTTTCTCGATGTTATTGCAAAGATGGAATTTCTTTTGTCGGATATAAAAATTTTTTTTTAAAATATCTCGATTAGACACGTAAACTTTGATCGATCATTTGTAAAAAAATTAAAAACGCGTTCAACTTTTCACCACGAAGAATACAATTGGAAAGGAATTTCGTGTGACCCGACGAGAGTATATGAGCATATATTATAATTTGTTTGTTTGTTTGTTTAATATTCAATTTCTTTTTATGTTTTTTTTTTTATTTTTACATACATACACGCGTACAGAACACACGCGCACACAGATGCATACAACAGGACTCACTCACGCACAAATACACTATTATAAACGACGCAACGATTTTTTGTTTTTCTTCTTCTTTTTTTTTTTTTCTTTTATTAATTTACTTTGAACCCTTTGACTTTTTTTTTAAATAAAAAATGAGAAAGAGCGCTTATTGGCAGAGGACGTGGCGTCTTGAAACTTTGGACGTTTAGTGGTAGTTCCAGCCTGCAACTTGACGATATCATTTACGCAACACGGTCAGACATCAGTCTCGCCTTTTAACCTTAGACGTGCGAAGTCCTCGAATACGATGTCGTCGTCTTCATCGACTTCCCTGTGTTGAAAAACCGAAGGGAAAAGGGAAACGATAGGGGAGCGTAACGTTAATACAAAAAATTATACATTTCTTTTTATTCCCGTTTAAAAACGCATGGAGTCATTTGTATATGTTCGTTAAAAGGGGTAATTATATCATTCCAGCGTTTGGTAAGAAAAAAAAAATATAAATTAAAATAAATAAATAAATTAAAGTAAATATAAAAGAAAATAAAAAAGTGTAAATATAAAAATCCAATTTTTCGAATATCAACTAAATCTGTTGGGCAAGAGAAATCCGTCCTATCTCAAAGATTTCTTCTTTAGGTTAATCAAAAAAGTTCAACAAATATTCGATCAAAGTGGTAATGGGATTGAAGGGATGGAACGAAAATGGTTTGGGAATGGGTGGTAACTTGATAATAGTGGTGGCTTACGTGTCCAGTTGTATGAGGTTGGTATCGAGCGGTACCTCACCACCATCGCCTTTATTCGTTGGACTTGGTGGCGACGTTGACAGTGTTGACTTTTCTTCTTCCGGTTTAGGGTGCATCAAAATAAATGGCAACGAGGCGACTAGATCGCTGTTAAAATGCACAAATCGCTTGTTAGGCACCTTTTTTTTTTTCTCTTTTTTACTTAAACGCATCGATGGAACTACAAATCCGCAAGATAATATTTCATTTCGTGCTCTCCCTTATTTATCGTAACACAATACTTCGTCACTTAGCAACGATTAAAACGAAAACTGACAGTTCTCAAACAAAATGAGAACACCCTTTTTTGACCCCATGCACAAATTTTGGGCTCCCCACTTCGAGTCGCGGGATCTTGCGATATTGTAATTCCACCACTGCTTAAATGGTGTTCATTCATTTTAATTATATTTTATTTTTTATTGTTGAAAACTTACCCTCCGAGAGCGCCAAGACAGAGTTTCACTTTGACCTTGTACTGGACGATAATTCCTAGGTTTTCGCGTTGAGACGGATCTACGACGCTGCGATTATTACATGAACGATTATAAATAAATAATTCCTCGAATACAAGGAAAATGAAAACGTGGTAGCCTGGCATGCAAATTGTTAGCCGAATGCACATGCTGGCGAAGAAAGCAACAGGTATTAATTAACGCTAGAATTTTTTTCTGATATTTTATGCATGTGTGTCAAAGTTATCTATTAATATTATAATATGTAAATGATATTTAAAGTTATTATTACGTATGACACAGTGGGATGAAAAGATTTCTTTTTCTAATATCAAAAAAAAAGAAAAAACACAATTAATCAAACAATAAGCCAAGGAACATAAAAAAAAATAAAGAACAAATTACTACTTAAGATTTCTCTTGTAATTTTTTTCTCTTTTTTCAAATCCCCAATAAAAAAAAGTCAACTTTGAGAGACAGCAACATAATACGTTAACAAAATATCCTAGGAGTTAATAACACCTTAATAAAACACGAAGAGCGCATGCGTATTTTAAAAGCAATCAGCGTAATGCACCGACGTGAGTGCATCTCTACGAATAAAATAAAATAAAAAAAAGAGAAAAGGAAAAGCACAGAGATGGATTTTATTTTTCGTTGTCTTTTTAGTCCTATCATTTTTTTTTCTGTCACATTATTATTTTAGTCAATCACATGTACCATCAATTATTTCTACCATTTCTAATTTATTTTGTAGTTGATCTAACTTATTTCTTTTTTTTCGTTTCATTTTCTTCCCTTATTACGAATTTGAATTTTGTCTCGTCATACACGTCATATGATTATTGTATAATAAAAATGAAAATTTAATCGAAAAATACAAATTAATATTTTTACAGTAACATTCCAATCTCCCGAGACAGGTTCTTTTTTCATCGTTTGCGTTACGCACATCGATCGGACTTCCTTTGAATGTAATGTGTCAGCTGGTTAGCCCAACGATGTTTTACTCTTACTTCGAATCCTAAGAGAATAAAAATGCTGACGTATTCAAAGCCGCGCCTTTTATTTTTTTTTTCCTCGTGAATTAACGTATATACACCGGGGATTAAAACATTGACGAAAAAATTTGTATATATTTAATCTTAAAATTTGTTACGTACAAACAAATCGACATTATTTTAATAAACAAATTATTCAGTAGTAGTTCCTTCATTGATTGATCTATAAAAATGACCTAAATTTGTTAACCGTGCAAAAAAACCACTAAATTTAACGAAATCCCTTCGTGAAGAAGGGGATGAAAATATAAATCTATTATAAACAGAATGAACGTCGAAGAAAAGCGTTCGATCGTGCAAAGAACAAAAAAGAAAAAGAGAAACGTATCGTCGATGGTACCAACTTGATAAGACAAGAAAAAGAAAAACTTAAACCACGAGTAGAGATTTTCATTGCGACGAAAAGCGAAGCTTTGCCCAGCCACTAAAGAAGCGAGCGAAATAAATACAAAGAGAAAAAGAGAGAAAGAGAAATATAACAATATAGAAATAGACAAAGTCCACAGATGATGATTTTATTTTTCATCGACTGAGAAGACAAATCTTTTGTATTTTTTTACGTGTGTGGACGAATAAACGGCACAATGCGAACATGAGAATCGAGATAAAAATTGGATAAAACCAATTAAATCGAAAAAGATGACTAAAAATAGATAGATAGAAATGGAAAAAGAACGAAAAAGAGAGACAGAGAGAGAGAGAGAGAGAGTGAAAATAGAAGAATAAAGAGATAGAGATAACGTATCGCGTTATACACTAGATTATATAACACATATATGACGCGTAATATATTTATATATCACATGTTTTTCTATAAAATATGACACAAGTGTTGAATCACTTCGTGCATCATTCAAAAGTAGATATTTTCTTTTTAATCATTAGAATTGAGATAATATACTGATATTACTGCTATTAAAAAATAATATTTAAATTGCAAATATTATATAGGATGGATCGAAAAAGTTTCCAAGTGATTTTAAAGGTAATTTTTAATATCCCCAGGCTTCCAATTTGATCTCGTATTTAAAATTATTTTAATATCTACCTGGTATACATATATTTACGACGTTAGAAAAATAATATAAAACATATAATAATTATGTGAACAAAACTTTAGAAGATTAAAAGAAAAATATCTATCTTTTTAAATAATATCGAAGTGATATAAATCATTCGAAAATTAATTTAATGAATGAATAATTAGAAGATACTATAGGAGATAAAAGATACAAAAAATGTATAGAATATCCAATTGTTATGTATAAACTAAAAAAAGGTGTATGGGCGTAACTTGATACGCATGTATACGAGTATATCTGTGTATGTCTCTCTGTATGTAAAAAAATATGTTATATATATATTGAGTATGCATGTAGTATAATAATATTGATGTAAGATATACGATATCTCATTTGAAATTCGCAAGCAGCGTTAATGATATTCTTACAGGGTGCTGGACGCCAGATTGGTGTCCTCGTCTTTGAGTTGGCCGTCGAGGGCGAGCCCCCATTTATCTTTGTTGTTGGCGAGAAGCGGTGTCAAGGAGAAGACTTTGCTCAGCGTGAAACCTGGCCCCACTGGGCATCCCTCCCTAACAAATATTTACCATAAGTATATTTCATGCCGTTTATAAATATATTATATATATGTAGTTTATCTGTTCTTCGACAAAATTAGAAAGAAGAAAGAAAAAATAGACTAGAGAAAGAGAGTGAGAGAGAGAGAGAGAGAGAGAAAAAGAGAGAAGAGAGAGAAAGAAAGAAAGAAAAAAAAAAGAAGAAATATTAAACGCCGAGCTAATCAACAAACTCGTACAATTCTACCTCGTCTAAATCCTCTCATTGGTAATCCCATTACAATCCTCTCATTAAAATCTCTTCTCGTTATGATAAAAATTTACAACGAGAAGAAGATGTCGCGCGATGATTAAAAAAAAAAGAAAAAAAATTCATTATTCCATTAGTTTTCATTTGGAAATAATTTCGAAAAAGATTTATAACTGTAGTGGGGTTATCTATATAACCGCGAGGATTATCTATGGATTTTTTACACGAGTGTAATTGGACGACGGGAACATTTATTCGCTTTGTAATTGTCAGAAGACACGACGATGGTGAACGCTTAATTGGAATTTCGACTAATTATACGCGTACCATTTTTTTTTCATTCCTGTTTGTTGTTTTCTTCTTTTTATGTATTATAATATCGAGACATGCACAACACATCGTTCGATCGAAGTTCGAGGAATTGCCTTTATTGTCTTTGGAAAGAAATGAATGTAAAATATTAGATCGGGTTCCCTAAACAACGGGTTTATGTAACGCCATTTGTCAATAATATGTAGAACTACAGGTAAAATGATCTACTTTGTCACGAGACAGTAAGCTACATAACATCCAATAATATCAAACCTCTAGTGCGCCACCCAGCAGCGTATACCACATTGTGAACACATACGCATACATAGATTAACGTAATATGCACACGCCTATTGTACAAATGTATATTTATTATGTGTGGATAAAAATGTGGTATACGTGTAGATAATAAAAAAAAAAAAAAAAAAAATCCCACAGCTTGTGCGTTACACACCGGCAATACATATCAATAATAAAATATACATAGGAGAAACGATAACAAGGTATAAGTAAGTATATAATAATAATAATAGTAATATACGTATATCGAGTATAGTCGTTTCCATATACGTGGTGGATTGATAATACAAAGGCGTTAGAAAGAAGAGTGCATTAGTTTATCGTTGATATAATCAGATACGGGATAAGAGAGAGAGAGAGAGTGGTGGGTGTTTGTGTAAAGGAAATATCTAGACAGAAAAACCATCACCGATCGTGATCCATAACTAGGTATATATATATATGTATGTATATATATATGTATGTGGTAACAGGCCACCACGCAAAAAACCCCAGCACAAAATCACCAATAAAATAAGTGGCATTCCATTCTCCAAAAGATATATATATGCGTATATATATCTTTTATGTATTTTTTACAAAGATCACAGAACGGATGGAGACCTAGAACGGCTATTTATTCTACTCTTTTTTTCTTCAATAATTTGTCAAACAATTATTAAATACAAAATGATAGAAACAGGATTGATCTTTTTACGTTCAATGTGTTACTTCCAACGCGAAGATATATACCGTATTTTCTAAATAATCCGTTAGCAGTCTCCACTTTCTAGAAACCTTCAAAGAAATCCCGTTCAATGTTCGAGCACACACTCACATTGTGCTAGATGCGAGGTTGGTGTCCTCGTGCTTAAGTTGACCGTCTAGAGCAAGACCTCGCTTGTCTTTGTTGTCGGCAAGCGTCGGCCTTAGAGAAAAGACCTTGCTCAGGGTGAATCCTGGCGCTACCCCTATACTGCCAGTGCAATCATCTTATTTTCCTTTTCATATATTTCAAGATTCTAATGTAAAATTTATTTTATATACCTAGCATGGGATGTGTGTTGTGATATATATATATTGAAGGATCCAAAATCTAACTCGTTATTCTATTTATTCGGTATCGATTTTATATACGCGTCATCGTGAAAAAAAATCTGCGAATTACGACTAGATTAACTTGGGAACAGGTGCATGATCAAATATATAATAAGGTATTAAGACTCGATAAAGTATTTCAATCATATTAAGATAATTAGATGCATATAATATTAAAACTGTATACACTTTCTATACATTGTACATTATTATTTTTATTTTTTTTTAAATTGTTTTAATTTTCAAACTAAAGTGCATCTGTTCCCAAACTATTCAACATGAAAAATAAAAAAAAATAATAAAAAAGAAGTAACAAAAGAATCGATTGAAACTCTTAACTAGTTCGTCCGTTTATCGGTTCAATTGTACGCCGACACGCGATAATACTATAATAAATTGATAACAACGTATATTTTGACGATTATCTTTATCGTCATTGCCACCATCATCATCATCGTCATCATCATCATCATCATCACCATCGTTGTCATCGACGTGAAGATAAAATTAACTGGGAGGTACTCACTCGCTTTCAGCTTCCGCAACGACGCACTTGTATTGCGCGGTTTGAAACAAACAAATGTCTGCGAACTGTCGCACGGACACCTTTATCTTTTTAACTGTTCGATTACTATTGTTCGCGATGTGCACGTTTATGGCTATATTTTCGCCGTGATGATAAAGCTCTTTATCAAGAGACGCTTCTAAATGCAGCTTGCTCGGCGACATCAGAAACTCTTTGCTGACTTCGACGTACGGTTGTTCGCCTTGTTTAGATGGCGCGTACATGATCTTCCGTATCGCTAGCCTTACTGAATTTCTGCAACAGTTAAGAAATAAAAAAAAACTTCTGGTTATTTTTCTACACAGGATGTAACCAAAGTTTACAAACAAATTCATTATAGATATATGAAAAAAAGTCAGTTATATCTATGGCAAGGATGCATTAAAATTTTGTTCCTGAATTTTGACGTTAAAATATTGATTTCATCGTGAATGTAATCGTTAAATTTAACGATAATCTACGAGAATATACCTTTTATGGGGTTTGTCGTCCTGAGTTTCACCCACGAAGGCCTTTAGTTCGTAATCGATGCCGCATGGTTTACCGTTGTCACCAGGTGCTGGTTGCAACGTCACAGAGGCCGGACAATGTGGTGGTAGCTCGAAATAGAACGGATAGGCATTACTTCCTAATTTCTTGATTAGCCTCTCTTGAAGACGTGTCAACTCTCTGCGCGGCTGACAGCTTGTCACCTGGGGATAAATTTGTTCCGCAGCAAGATAAAGTTCCTTTCGGAAGTATAGTCCGAGCACGTCGAGATCGTCTCTTCCATATTTGAATGCTGCCAAAACATGGCCGAAAACTTTTCGATCTTTCACGTAATTTGGGTCAATGAGTACTATACCGTCTGCAATGAAAAATTCAAGTATATACAAACAGGACGTATATATATATACACACACAAAAAGATATAGTATAACTTTGGAAATGATTCAGAATTTCATTTAAAACTCTTTGCTTTCTATAAGATGATCCTACTTTTTTTGTTTCCTTCTCTCCCCTTACACATCTCTTCAGTCTCACCACTCACACGTGACATTTCATTTAACTAATAAAACAAATTAGTAAAAAAAAAAAAAACAGTTCTATTAAAACAACAACAACAAAAGTGCTTTCAAAGTATTATATAAGTGATGTATGGTACGTAAATAGATGAGACTGTAAAAGGAAACAAAAATAAACTGGTCGAGAATAGACAAGAAAAATAATTATATAGTGCAAAGGGTTAAATAATGATTAACATCAATTTGTATATTTGTATTATACTATTACGTATGCATGCACAAGTGTTATCGATCTCTCTATGTTATATTTATAAAATTTATATATTTATACATTTTTTTTTATGCGTACACGATGATATCGTTTTTATTATAAGAATTAAGAAGTATTAAAAAATAAGAAGTTTCTTTACCGATAGGATCAACATGAGTTATATGATCGACGAAATCTCTTTTTCCAAGGTAAACAGTGATCTTGCCATTGAGACTGGATTTTTTAAAGACACGGGTGGGTTGCCGTTTGTTAGCACTGTCCACAGTGTCCATAGCGCGTATCCCGGGGCCCGAACTGGCCCCTAACTTATTTCAGTCCTCAGTGTATAAGAAAGATCTATCCACTAATTGTAACACTGCAAAAGATAGACGATATTTCATAATAATCAAAAGTTCACCAAACTGATATTTCAAATAGTTGTTCTTCTAATTGTATAATTAGGAGAGTATGTCGATTTACAAGGGATTGAAACGAACTATATGATATTATCAATGAAAGATCTAGGTGCATGAATAATAATGCAGTTCGTATGTATTTACAGGAACGTATACCTATACATAGATTCGTTGTGGAATCCATGTGGATATCTATATCACGACGGAGATGCATAACAGGTATGAGACTCTTTGCTGCATAAAATACGATCCATGATTAGTGTCAAGTATACTTTCCTACCCGTGTATATTACAACTATATACATATGCACGTAGAAAGATGTACACTCGTCTATGTACATACCGAGATATACTTTACGTATTTTAATTCTAGCTAGGGTCCACAGGCGTTATGAATAATTGAACCAAGTTATGCATTCCCTAATACAAAATTGTGATCTTCATTTTGCAATAAATGATTAACCCATAGAACAGCACTACTCTTTATTAAATAATTCCAACTATTTTAAATCATTATACACTTAACTTGGCCCAAATTTTCTAACTTCTCTTGTATTCGAATCAAGTTGCCATCTTGCACGAATATCTAGATATACTAATACTATTTTTCCCCGACATTTACGAGCTAAAAGTTTGTAGATTTATAAAGTTAGGTTTAGACGAGAGAGTATCGGCAACGTGACGAACATAGCGAGAAATGCAGTTAGGCCGATTCGCGTCAGGATTGCGTTCTCAGTAAACATGACGCAAATCCGAACATACTCGAAATTCTAATTGATGCGATAAGTTTCTCCGATCGTCGTACGGAAAGGTAACGCACCGTGTATAAAAACAACGGGGGAAGGAAAAAGATCTTAGTTGAAGATAAAATGACTGCGGTATCTCGTTATAAAAATAATAGGATAATCAAGATCCTTACGTTTTACATTAAGTATTTACGAGCTAACAAACATGTTTTTATCGTAGTATGTATATAAACGAAATAATCACACAAGAACAAATTTTCCCTGAGCATGAAAAATTCGCGCGTAACTGCATACATACATACATGTGTATTTTAATGTATGTATTTATGTATATTCATAAGCCTCTTCAGAAGAGTGTGCAATCGTCAAACGACCCAGTTTCACGCTGGAATGATGAATTCGTTGGTAATAAAATGAGTACCTTACATATTACTTATACAATAAATACATTTTACAAATAAATTTTACACGAGTATTATTAATGTTGTTTCGAATATCCGACTTTATTTTCATTGCAATTTACATCGAAGAGAAATATGAACGTTTTCTAAGTGACTACATTTTTGTTAATTAATTAAAATGCGAAATATAATGAAATACAACTGTATAATTTAACGATATAAAGGAAATTAAATGTGTAAAAAATAAACGAGGTTTATTTTTCTCTCATTCTCTGTTTCGTCTACTGTTATGTAAACTGCATGATTCATATCTTCCTTTCCGATGAAAGATAAACAAATAAAATATATTTTACGTGTTTCGCGATAAAAAATAAAGTAGTAAAAATACTTATAAATCAAATGATGCACCGACAAAACATTTCCGAGTTAATGTAAATCGATATATTGTAATATCGATACGAGTTTAATTGTTCGAATTACGTTTATTATCGTAGTAACGTATAAAAAGATTTCGAAAAAAAGAATGAAAGAACGATGGAGTGCAATATAATTATCGAAACGAGAGAAATTCAATTCTTGTCGATGTTACGTCGCTGCATTCCGTGCAAAACCTAAAATTCAAGCACAGTAATAGTAGTAGTAGTAGTAGTAGTAGTAGTAGTATAGAGTAGCGATAACGTAATTACGAAGAGCTACGTGTAATTGGAAGAATAGCTCGTTCATTAGGCGACATTCGAAATTCAATTATCGTTTGTATTAGGTTGTCCCATAAGTTCCTTCCTTTTTTTTTTTTGATGCGACTTCAATAGACAATATCTGTTGTTTTTTTTTCTTAAACTTTTACGTTACGAATCTAATACCCGATATTACGTTGCAATTAAAAATATTAAATAAGGATATTCTGCAAAATGAATAATTCTGACTTTATATTCTTTTACTCGGTCTCCCATTAGAGATACAATGTTAAGGTTCCTTCTTCAAAACTTTACTTTTCCAAGATGGCCTCAGTCGTCTGAGGAAAAAGCATAGAAGGGGAGAAAATGTAATAGGATTTTCCCTTCTTTTCATTAGGCGTACTTTTCCATCGATTTTGTGGCAAGTACCCTTTTTGCCTGACTGCTAACTCGAAAACCACTTTCCTTCTTCGTAATCGTTATCGAAGGGAAAAGCTGTTGGAGGAAAGAAGAGAGAGAAAGAAAGGTGGTAGTAAACTCTCCAGAAGAACAACATAACAACACTTTCGCTCGACGTTCGTCAAGTACTTGCCTTTATCCAATATAACCTATTTTTTTTCATTTTTTTTCCCCCATCCCCTATTTATTTTTATCATCTAGTAATTAAAATCTTTTAAAGCATTCCAAAGTATTTTTTTCCTTACGTAAAATGTTGACGAACAAAGAGGTTCCTGAGTGATTTTAAAAATCAATTAATTTTTTCTCAACACTTTTTACACATTTATTTTCTTTTGAAATTGTGAAACCACGAGACCAGAAACTTTTGGTTCACGTTAATGCAACCTGTTAGAGTTACTTCAATGGATCGAACATATCCATAATGATTCAAAGGATAAACTAAAAAGAAAAAACCAGAACGGATAAAAGAATTTGATGATCAAAAACGATTCGACGCGATGTTTGCTCTCTCTTTTAACAGCGAAAAACTGGATCTGTTGGCTGAATAATCCGATCTTAATTAATGGCATTGCTTTGCACAACACTTTCCGGTAGTGACGAATATCTTCCGGTTAGATCAACTAGGCTCAACTACTTCGTATTCCTCCTTCGTTTTCAAGGAGCAAAACCAAGTGTTTTTTTTTCTAACTACGGAAATACAGGCTTCCCTTTATTAAGGAGGTCATGGCTGGTGCGCAAACCACGAGGAGGAAAAATTGTAAGAAAAAAATAAAAAAGAAAAAAAAAAAAGAGAATTTAATAAGTATATCTCAAGGGTGTATGATTTGTGTGAATGTATTATTTCTTTACCGTGTATCGTACGATTATATTTTCTAACGAAAGATTAATCGAATATATCGTTAGGTAAAATGAATTATCGATTTAACGAGATACGCAGAGTAATACAATACAATAGCGAAATCTAAATCTATGGAAATAATACAAATATTAATGCACCTGCGAGGCGTGAAAGAAAAGATGATAAATATCCGTAGGATGAGTGTAATTAAACAGTCGGGAAGAAAAATTGATTAAAACCTACGCCCATGGATCTATCATTTAGGAATCGTTCGAACGATTGATTAATCGTTTTTACGACACTAATTGCAAGAGGAAAATATAATTGAAGCTATTATTTATCTCGTATTTCTTTCGCAGAAAATAATATAACCTTCGTTGAGAAACATCCATTTGTCACGGTATAGAATGGATCTTCGTCTGGAAAAAGCTGAGTCTTCTTGTATGCAGCTATGTATTGTATGTATGTCTCTTTCTTTTTCTCTTCTATATATATAAGTAAGTATTTCATACGTATATATATAATTCGCGTCGTTGGCATATCGAGTAACGAAGGGTGAACCACTTTTGCGCGTATTAAAATTCAAAGCATATCGGACGCTTTGCATACCTCGCTCCTTTCCTGATCTCTCGCCGTGAAAATATTACAGGATGTTGAGCGATGAAAATGTACGTACTATCGATTGGCCGCCATCGTCCATCGACCAGAATAAAATTGCGCTAACAATAAAAGAATTTTACGCGTCACGAATTTTGATTTCTAAATATTCCCCGATATATTATCTTATATCTTCACCCTTTACCGACTCGTAACTTTCTACAAAACAAATATCTTGATTTTATGATTATTAAAAAAAGAAACATCGCGAGGTAATTAATATTATAAAATCTATTATTTTTATAAATATGAATACGAACAATTTGAATGAGATCATTAAAGGAGCATTAAATATTTTGATTCGAATATATCGTTCTACTTGAATCTCTCAGTTTCCAGTTACTTTTACTAACTTTTATCGAAAAACAATTATTCGTATGATTATAAGGAACTATTGAAAATAGAATAGCGTTGCAATTTTGCAAGGGAGTTTGCGAATGTGTCGTATAAACGAGCGTTATAGCTCGTCGCGTCCAATAAAGCACCAACGGAAGTCGCGAGTGCGATCCATTGTGTTCGCTTGGGGAAACATCTAACGTGCTTCACTGCACGATTGTCGGACCGCATCCAGTAACGACAAAGAGAACTCGAATTTACGATAATTCTCATGGCGAAAATATTATTCTTATTTATTGTTCTTTTTAATGATTAATTAAGTCCCCATTTGGCGCGACATTAAAACCTATGGAAAATTTTCTTGTCACGACACCGTAATATTTATTTTTATGTTCCATGTTTTTATGTAATATACAACGTAATGAAATTTTATTTCTCTTAAACATGACGTCTAAGGAATGAGTAGTTTTCGTCCTGCGCGATATTACCCGATAAAATGTTGTTAAAACTGAAAATAATCATTTGATTTTCTGATACCAAAATCTCCAACGCTATACATCAAAGTTAACAACTTTTCATTTTAGCAAAGACGAAAGTCGTGGTAATAAAAGTAACGATTTACTGACACGTAAAATCTACCCTTTTGTTACTAAATCCGACGATTTGCTGTAATGAAATTACTTGGAGAAAATAAAAAACTTAAAAGGGTAAATTAAAATGGTAATGGAATTGAAATAGACTGAAGGAGAATTTTGTAAATTAAAAAAGCCGAAAAAAAGAAAAAAGACGTGATACAAAACAAATTATAAAAATAAAATAAAAGAGCAAAAAAATATATAAAGAGAGACGTTTGTTGATTCCAGGAGAACACGAATGCGTGTAGTAATTTTACCCGGAAAAGGCACACGGCTTGCCTTTGTATCTGCCGGAACTCTTAGGTACGATGCAAAAAAAAGAAGAGAGAGAGAGAAAAAGAGAGAAAAGGGGTAGAAGGGAAAAGGGAGGAATACAGAATTCCGTAGCTTTTGAGAACACACGATTTCAAAGCTTTTGCGTGTCTCTCTCACAGTGTCTCTTCTTTAGTCACCTTCCTATATTATCTCTGTCTCTGTCTTTCTCTTTCTTGTTTCGTGATTCTCTTTTGAACCTTTGGTCGCGACATACCACACGATCTCCACTCTTACTCGTCTCTGCCCATCAAATCCCTGGCTTTAACGTGACACTTATAAACCCTTGAGTTACACCCCCTCCCCATTTCGACCCTTTTGCGAATCTAACCGCGTTGAAAAGCTTCGAAGACGACTAAATATATGCTCGGATAATCTTTCCAAAGATATTTACAGTTTGGCAAGAAAGTCAAACGATCGGGTGTGATTATATTTTAAAGAAGAAAATTTGTATATACCACCGGCACGTTATAGCTTCATAAAATTTCGAATAAATTTGATTTTGTGGATTTAATGTATAGCGTTGAAGTTTTCCTCGGGTGGAAACCCCTATATCTCGGATATACTATTATCCATGCAAAGAAAAGTTTTAAAATGATAATAATTGTTTGTATATTATTAAAAATAAAATAACATTACATATAACATAAAAAATACTAGTGTAATTCATTGAAATATAAACTACTAAACGTTCTGACATTATTTAATGATCAACTCAATGGTTTTGCAAGATAATAATACAGTTGTACATTAACATTTTCTATTTCAAATTATTTTATATACAAAACTAAATGGTATCTTTTATGACAGACATTTTAAATCTTAATGGAATTTATATATTGATAATACGATATATATAGAACACGTATCATCGAGTGATATCAAATATGTACGTCGATGTTATTGAAGATCAGTAAAATGTCGTGTAAAGATATTAAAGTTGAGATTAGTTACTATCGTACGTAGATTATAACAATTTCTTAGTATTGATGATACGTTTTGAGATATCATTTTCGAAGGATTACGCCAATTTGATACGTCGCAAATCATCCAAATGGATTTTGCAAGCAATTTCATGCTCCTCTCCACCCCCAGTCAAAAATGCACCAGACAGCCTGCATCTCGTAAAAATATGCTCACGTATCGTTGCAGAAGACACATATACACGCACGTACAGAGATAAAAAAGCATACTTTCTCGCGTGTATTTTAGAGACGATCTGTTTGCTCGATAGGAACACGTTTATCTCTTCCTCTGTTTTTCTTACAAGAATGTAAGAAAAAGAGAAAAACGGAGACAGCTGCAATTGATGCCATTCCTATTTTAAATGTTAAATGCATTTAATAAATACAAATATACTTATCAAAAGGAATTCTTTGCAGGATAAGAAAGCGACCTGTTTTATTGGTATTCGTATAAACAATGTAAACTTTTTGTTATCCCTCATTTTGATTTTTTCTCCTTAAATGAGAAAATTAACGAACGAACGAATGTTTTTTCCGCAAGAGAGAAATTCGAAGGTCTGTGACTTAGCTTGATGTACGATTGTTTACAGTGTCAGCAAAGGGGAATAGCACGTAACTGTTTAGTATTCTTAGAAATTCATCTTCAACAATCTCCATATGAATTTGTGTACTCAAACTGAAAAAGAACAAGTTTTTAAAGAGAAAAGAACAACAAGCATTAAGAAAATTAAAGCTTCCAATCTAAGCGTTGAGAAAATTAAAGCTTTCAATCTAAGCAGTTGAATCTGATTTTACGCTTTAAACATTCCATACTGTTTTTATCTTTACAACGAGTCACACACACATTCTGATAAACTAATTCTTGCAGCTATAACTTCGTTAAACCTGTTTGCGGTTTTTATATCTCTTCTTTTTCTCATCGTTGAAAGATTATATTTTCCACTACCATGTTAAAATGAAGTTACTAGTTACTACTTTGTAAATTACTTGAACTAATATAATTCTTAAAATATCTATTTTGCTTTTTAATTATGAATATTATTCTTCAAGATTTTACAATAAAAGATGTTGATTAATCTAATACATATATAAACTATATGATTAATAGCGTACAAAGTTTGTAAACTCTAATGTTTTTATTTAAAATTGCATTTACAAATGTCACAAGTAAATAACTTTATATACTCTTTAAATAGAGATGCAAGTTACTTTTGGATCTAACACAAACATCTTTATTGTATTTATCTAAAAGTATTAATATTAATTTGACAATTTTTAAATTTGTATGATCACAAGTGAGCAGGAATTCCTAAAATGAGCACCACTTCCTCGCCAATCTATTTGATAATAATTGAGTTTGAATAAAACATTGATTAAATATTTTAAACACAAATTAAATTGAATATATTTATGAATTAATATAAAAAAATATAGAAAGGTAGAGAAAAGAAAAAGAAGTGAGAAAAATAGAGAAAAAGAGAAGACTTACCTAATATTTTCTGGCGTTCAGTCGGCCCACACCCCTTTCCCCGAGTAATCTCAATCAACTGTCACACATAAAACTCGCTATCGTGAATAATTAAGTTTTTGTTCTGCTTTTCGATTTCTTCTTTCTTTGACACAAATCACGAAATCACGTCTAACAATTTATATCGTCTCTCACTTATCTCAATAATGTAAGAGTGACGAAGTAGCGGTTCTATGGAAACACACTCCGACTGTGATTACTGCACTACTACTCCAAATACGTCATCTCCTGAGAGACTAGCGCCTCTTCGCAGACGCTCCATTGCATTGTGTATATTTGAAACTATAGAAGAAACTTTTTTACCAAACAAGTATTTTCAAAGCCTTCAGTCATGTTTACAATTTTGTTTACAATTCAAACTTTATATTTTCAGTAAACGAAGAATATTATTATAATTATTACCAAAAAACGTAAACATAGATTGTCCTCGACAAAGAATTATTCTTTTTTATTTAGTAACAATTCGATTTATTAGAAAAAATCTCATTTGATTAGACCATTCAATCACTAACTATTTCCACCAATCATATTTCTGATACGAATGCATGAATGCATTAGATAAATTGGATGCGACCAATCAGCAACGAGATATTCTTATTCCTTCTTCGTGATTGGAGAATGGAATTTAATATCTCTTCTGATGCATTTTTGGAAATACATGGTAAATAAGAAACGTAGCATGAAATAAAATAACGCAAGATGATCCTGTTCTTCCATATTTAAATAGAATCTTTATAAATTTTTCTTATAATTTTGTGAAATGAAGATACTAGTTGGATAGAATTATCTTATTCTTTAATTGCATTTTATATAATCATTTTTTAATCGTAAGTAAGATAAATTAATATTATTGTGTGTTTATTTATTATATATTGACACTTGTTCTGAAGGTTGTGTAAATGTTGAAACCTTGACTTATTTGTCCACTTAATTTTAAACACGTCAGTTATATTCCAATAATAGTGTTACCTGCATGTGTACATCTACTATGTGACAAACAAAAGAAGAAACATTATTTAATTGATGTAATATAATAATAATATTATCTTTCTAAAATTTTGTATCTATTAAAATATACACAAGTGTGTGTGACTAACATGTTTGGCATGTGTGTGATAGATTCAGTAAATTGTTTGGCAAAAGTTTCTTAATCTTTTGAAATACTAATTATGATTAAAAAAGAAAGTTAATTTTATAATAACGTGGATAATACATATGCATATATCTTGTATGTAATATTTAATAAAATTGTATTTATTTTGTATTTTTACATAAAGTTTAAAATGGCAAATAACAGCAAGAGCGAAGATCAAAGTGAGGAAAGTTTGAAGGAAGATAAAGAAGAACCCAAAATGAGCTCGGCTGAAGAACGTTCTGAATACTTTAAGAAGTTGGAAAAATGGTTACAAGAAGCTTATGCTTGGCAAAGTGTCGCTGCTATGTTTCCTTATTATGTGATGTCCAATCAAGTTTTAAATTTATCAGGTTTGTCTTCATGCGAATATATATTCGACTTTCTTTCAATGATGATATCGTTAAAGCTATTATTATTAAATATCAGAAAATATTTCAGAGTAAGAAATATTAAAAAAAAGAAAATAATTACAGGTGCTATGCCATTTGGTTCCTCGATTCCAACAACAACAAGTGCGCAAAGAATTAACACAGCTACTCCTCCACAACAAAATGATCTACAAAGGCAGAGAAGACCACAAGAAACTGCTCCGCCACATTTTCAACGGGCTGAAGCTGAAGGTAGAAGGTCATAACGATAACACCCGTGTGCATCACATTCCAAGAGAGGTTCAGCTAGTACTATATGTGCTTTTGATACAAAAATACTGCATTAGATTATATTTAGAAAAGAAAATGATGATATTATGTATGTATATAGTTTTTTTTGAGTCTCTTTGTGCAGTATCCGCTAAAGTGTATGTATGTCTTTGATGTTTTAAATTGAAATTGAAAATGCTTACGATAAGATATTACTGGACATGCAGTAATTTTGAAATCTACATCTTCATCATAATCACTGAATGTAAAATCATATCATACAGAGTTTTTAAGAATAGTGTTTTTCTTTTTTACAGGATTTGAATTTCGTATACCACCGGTATGGAAACGACTGGCAGCAGAATTCATAGATTCTGCAATGTTGTTTCTTTTGAGAATTTCTATTTCTTTTGTCATCATCGATTTTTTTGATTTTATGTACGTATCTATCAATCGTGTTTATACTTCCAACTTAGGCTTTAACTGCATGCTGTACATTTGTCACTGCAACTAGTTACATATTTCCTAATGTTTGTATTTCAATCAAAAATCATTTAAATTTATTCTATTCGTATGTATATATTTTATTTTAGAGGCTTAGAAGATTCGGAATTACTACAAACGAATCTACCTATTGATTATAAAATGTTTATAGAAGTAACATATGGAACTATATTACTGGAAATAATAAATCGTATAGCAGTGTGCATTTTGGAAGTAAGTTATTGGATTAAATTTAATATTTTATAGATTTGTTAAATTAGTATATATTACAAACCATGAACAAATCTTTCAGGCCTTCTGGCTACAACGTGGAATGAATGGTCGCATAGGTGGTACTACTCCAGGAAAATCTATAATGGGTTTGCGAGTTGTTCAATGTCGAAATGTTGTACCAGCGGATAGAGCAGATGATCCAGACATGGTGTACGTTCAACCGGGTACTGATTTGGGTTTTCCATTGGCATTTAGTCGGGCTGTAATAAAAACTTTAATATTATCTTCTGTTTTTCCTATATGTTTTGGAGTATTCTTTTTTAGATTTAATAGAACGGGTTATGATTTAATTTGTAATTCTATCGTTATAGAGGATCCTTACAGGAATGTAAATAATAATAATAATAATAATAATAATAGGAATCGTCGGTAGATATTAATTCTTAACAAAACAATATGCATATGGAGTGAGTCAACTAAATTTTGTATCTGAAAGCGTTTTTTCTTTTTGAATAAAAAAATGATTACATACTTTTAAAAAGAAACTGCTTAGTGAAAATGCGATTTCTAAACAAAATTATTAAAAATTTTATACTATTGCAGTCGCAAATTTTTCTATATTAAGAATTTTTCGATAGATAAGAGAAAGAGAGTGAAAGGAATATATTTCAAGTATAAATGTTAGATTGACTGACCCTGTATACAAAGAACGCATATGAGGCTGTGTGGAATAATTAACTCATAATTATATACTGAAATATATATTAGATAAAAATAATTTTTGTAAAGATAAATATACATACATATATATACATATATATATATATATATATATATATATATATATATATATATATATNTATATATATATACATACTTATCTATATTATATAACAGTATAAAAACATATGCAAATAACATCACATAGGTTTTGCTAGGAAAATTTTTTTTACTTTTGGGCGCTTCCGTAAATTATTAGATTTCGATTTGCGACTGAATTGTAAAATGTAAGCTTATCGCTCTACGTAGTTTAAACTTTATATTATAAAACTTTAGAAAATACTTTGATGTAAAATAAAAGAGAGTTATTCAATAATCTTGTGTTATTGGTATATTCGTTTATTTTATACTAAATTTTATAACACGTGAAGCGACACAAAATTAAATTAAATTAAGAAAGAAATAATTCGTGTGACCATAAATTATCTCTTATCTATTGTTTTATTTAAATATAAAGGAAGAGACATATATAGAGAAAAATAAGGGAAAAAAGTACTTTCGTTCTTCTGTAATCGTTTAAATTTGACCGCCATCGTCGACAGCGTCATCTGAAGGCTAGTGAGCGCATTAATTCTGCATGTTCGCGATTGACCAATGACGTCACTTCCCAGTTAAACGTGGCTACCCCGCGATTGAAGGAAGGAGTGGCATCAGGATCTGTCAAAAGTTAAATGATTTTTCTTGAACATTAATGAATAACTACGACGATTAAATAGTTTCAAAGTGCATCTTAGAGTTAATCCGAAGTTTTGTACGAACAATAAAAGAAGAAAAGATGTCGTCCTCAGGCGATTTCGGTAACCCTCTGCGTAAATTCAAGCTTGTCTTTCTCGGCGAACAGAGCGGTGAGTAGATACAGATAGAAGATATTTTTTCAACATACTTCCGTTGATTTTCGGATCAATATCAAAGTACCTTCTAATATTGTCTCTTCGACGAGACAATACTTTAATTATTCGTTTATCTCGTTTTCCATAAGAAACTTAAATATATTGATGAAACTCGTATTAATTTCAAGGACCGTTCTAGGTTATGGATCAATATTTCTGACCGCGGCCAACAGTTTATTTCTCGTAATCGAAATCGGCGTCTCTGTCGTTCATCTCTTCTTTAAATTAACTTATTCGAATAATCTTTTTCTTTCGGTAATAATTATTACTTTCAAAATAATCTCAATTTATTACTTCAAATTATGCTTTACGTTTAATTGTTCTTAATAGAAATATATTATTTATGTTTAAGCGTATATATAAATTATTTTTCATTAACGATACGGAACGCCAATAGTTAGGAGATTTCTACCTGGGTATGCAAATGTTGTATTTGACAGGTTTAACATTTTTTTACAAGATTTTTGCCTTGTTTTATATTTATATATGTGTATATATAGATTAGTGTTTATTAGTACCTCGTATACTAATTAACAAATATAATTAATTAGCATGTTGTGAGATTAAGTCTAATAACATCCTTTTTTCTTCTTCTATTTATATTGATCTATAAATGATTTATCAAATAATTGTTTCTTCTTTTAGATCTATATTGATTATTAATATTCATATTATACTAATTATATTTTTTGTTTTCATATATAAGTTTATTCATTAATAATCTCACATCATTAATTATTTCATATATATTTGTATGAAAAATAAATGAATCAACCTTTCATTGCATATAAAAATCAATTCAATACTTTGCACATACATTTATATAAACAATTTCTTTTTATTTCAGTTGGTAAAACTTCTCTCATCACACGATTTATGTATGACAGCTTCGACAACACGTATCAGGTATGAGATAAATAATTAAATATTATCTTATTTTTTTTGTAGAATATTTTAATACTAAAACATAACACTTCAATATAACTTAAGTTAAATATTTAATACAAAGATCTGAATTATTTAATACATCGCATACGTTTTTTAAATTAAAAATTAATGTTCTTAGATGTACATAGTTTTATTTATTGTGTTTCAGGCTACAATAGGTATAGATTTTTTAAGTAAAACTATGTATCTAGAAGACAGAACAGTGAGATTACAACTTTGGGACACTGCTGGTCAAGAACGGTTTCGTTCTCTAATACCTAGCTATATCAGAGATTCTACGGTTGCAGTTGTTGTTTATGATATTACTAGTAAGTTTATATTAGATATTGGATTATTGATTAGAATGTTTTATAACACATGATATATTACAGATGCTAACTCGTTTCATCAAACATCAAAATGGATCGATGATGTTCGAACTGAAAGAGGAAGTGATGTTATAATCATGCTAGTGGGGAATAAAACAGACTTGAGTGATAAGAGACAGGTTTCTACAGAAGAGGGAGAACGAAAAGCTAAGGATTTAAATGTGATGTTCATCGAAACTAGTGCTAAGGCAGGATATAATGTTAAACAGGTAACTTTCATACATTGCAATTCATTTGTATGTTACTATATTTATGGTATCTCATCGATTCTATGTTTATCGATCAGATTTTTATTAAAGATGTAAGTTGTGACACTAATTTTCCATCTTTCAGCTATTTAGAAGAGTAGCAGCAGCTTTACCCGGCATGGATTCCACTGAAAATAAACCTCCCGAAGACAGTATCCTTTCTGTAAGATATTTAGTATCCATGCTTGCATGCCACACTCATTTAGCTGCATTAACATTTTCTTTTCCTACATACACTAACATTATGTACCACCCATTATATTATCTATAAGACTTATTTCCTTATAGTTTCCATTTTCGTAATCATCCTCTTTTTCTTTTCCTATTACGTAATTGTTTTTTTTTTACTTCACATATGTGTATTTAAGTTTAATGAACATTCTGAACCGAAAATTAACTAAAGTTTACAACCAAAAAAGATTAATTACTAAATATCGTCTAATTTTATAAGCACAAGATATTAATCTAATATGCGTTAGCTATTTTAACCACAGTTTTGCTACGTTCGATAGTTATTTGAAAGTATGCAAGAGATTATTCTTTTCTATCAACGATAAGAATATATTTCACATTAGAGGGGGTATTTATTGGTTTTTTTTTTTATATTTTATTTTGTTTATTATTTAATTTAGAAGCTTTTTTGATCTTTCTTCTATTCATTGTTTCGATATAATTTTCACCATATATTCATTTGTAACGCTCTTGTGTTTCAGACAGAAGTGTGTTTAAATTTGTTTCCGTTTATATTTTTTGTGTTTTCCTTAATGTGTTTTTTAAAACCTGTAGTGCAAGAGGTAGTTCTGAAGGATACACCAATTGAACTCAAAGCATCGGAGAGCAGTTGTGCATGTTAAAGCCACCGTCGGCCTAATGGTAGACAGGATACATTGAAATAAGTTAAATTAAAATCTTATTTTAGGACATTAGGAGACAATGATATTTGGTCTGTGTTTTTCGCAGCATTGATGATAATGCATATGAATATTGTGAAAAACGAGAGCACTTGTATTTAAATGGTAATGATATTTTGGTTGGTAAAAAAAAAGGATAGCGAGAGACAGTCTAAGCGAACTGAATAGCCTAAGCGGACTGCTTTTACACAATAATGTTTGTAGCTATACTCGTAAATCGTAGTTTTTATCTTAATTTAATTCTGTATTATTTTTTAAAAGTATTTTTCAATCACACGGCTTTTCATCGCGTAAGTACTATTTTATTTAAGACATAATTTTATGTTATATTTTGCAATGCTTCTTTTTTCCTCCCCCTCTCTCTTTTTTTTTTTTTGTATTATTTTTGTTTTGTCTTGTCTTTTACACGTTAATTGTGTTCTACGTGAAATGAGAACAAAAAATTAAACAAGCAAGAAGGAAAAAAGAACAGAATTTCAAGTTTTTTCAATGTACTTACTGTAATATCGATGAGCAATATATTCGACGATTTTTACTATCCGAACTGTACGTATTACATATAAATATAAAGAATTCGTATTCTAGGTAAAATGCTGTGTGCATGTTGAAGGCTGATATGCATGGTGCCTTGCACCATCAGTAGAAAGAAAAAGAAAAAGAAAAAGTTTTCGAAATTATTGAATTTATTTAACGAAAAGTAAATATATTTAAGCAATGTAAATTAACATATTGCGTAAATGCAGTCACGATATAATATAATAGTAGTCTTTTACACGCCGGCGCAGGTTTATTAATCAAAGAGAGAGAGAGAGGGAGAGAAGGAGAAAGAAAAAGAGAGTGATTTTAACATTATTTCTTAATCGTCAGCAATAATTCTATATTCATAAATTTATTTGTATTTTTATTTTTATTATGTTTTCGCTAATTTATTTCTACTTGTTAATTTTCTGTTAGAAAGGAGGAAAAGAAAAATAGAGTTCGAAGAACTTAAGTGTATTAAATTTAAGTTTGATAGTAAAAGATCTACCGTAAAAGTTTTTTTTATTTCTTTTTTTACGAGCTTTACGGGAACGTTTAGCAGCAGCAGCAGCAACAGCAGTAATAGCAGCAACAGCAGCAGCAGCTAAAGCGATATTTTTCTTCTTTTTTGTATTTAATATATATTTATTATTATTGTATTATTTAAAATTAATTTTGTTCGTAAATGAAAAAAAAGAAAAAAAAAACACTTCGCGCGCGCTACGATCGATTCCGCTACGATCAACACAATTTAATTGCATTTTTTAATTCCTTGTGCATTGATCACGCCTCTATATATATATATTTTATTGACTGAAGTCATTTTGTTGAAGTAAAGAAAATAAAAAGAGCAAATATACTATGAGATATCAATGAATGCTCGAAAAAAAAAAGAAAAAAGAAAGAAAAAGAGAAAAAAACTTGAAGTCTAAAGTAACACTTATTGATCACATCTGACGTAACATATGTGTATATATATACACATATATATGGATAAGCATAACTACTATATGGCTAGCTATTTTAACGTCACTTTTGTTAATATCTGTTATTGTAATATTTTAATTTATATAAAAAAGATTACCTGCATATTTTTTTTTACAATGATTTCTTATCATTCGGTAATATATTGCATATAAATTTATATATATGTATTTATATGCACACATATATACATATATATATAAATTATATATATATATTCATATTCCCGTTCGTAATTAACACGTTCTTATAAATTTGCAATTTCTTTTTTTTTTGTAGGCGAAGATCGTGATTTTTATTTATTTATTTAATTAAGTTATTTTTTTAATTCTTTTTTTTTTTTGAGATTCCCTTTTTCTTCTTCTCACAGACACATAGAAATGCATTTGCTTTTTTGTATTATTGTGTAAACTATATATACATTTACAAGTTAACTGATACTTAAGGCACATTTACGAGCAAGAATATTTAATTACGGTGCTTCGTAAAATTATAAAACTTACATTATAGTATATATACGTAAAGCTATTATAGGGAACTTTCCGTCCCAATTTTCGAACAGTTTATATTTTATACGCTTTATCGTCAAATAACACAGTTCTAGTTTCTTGCGAAAGGTAACATATAAATAATAAAATACATAAATACCACGTGTGTTTGCTGATATCTCGAAACGATGCTAAACAATTACGCTTTGTATGACTAACGTAAGAATCGTGTTTGTATAAATAATTATGTGAATTCAGATTTAAAAATCGATTACACACTCTTTTTCATAAAATCAAAGAAAAGAAAAATCAAAAAAAAAAAAAGAAAAAAAGAAGAAATACGAGTACGAAATGGTGACAAATTTTCAAAAATTACAAATATCGTTCCGTCACATGCATATACACACAAACGTGCACACACAATTAGATGGAACATGAGTTCGCGTTCTACGATGCTTATCATTATTTCATTTTTCATAATAGTAATTAATTAATTAATCAATTGTATAAGCAGGTCACGTGCTATACGAGTCAACAAAAAACCTGCATTTAAAACGATGCGTCAAAACCTAAATGTTATTTTTTTTTTTTTTCTTTTTTAAGATTTGTCGATTTAATAGGATTTTTTCTTCCCAATTTCACAATGACGAGATTCTTCGAGTGATATGTATATGCATATGTATATATATATATATATACACACACCTTAACACACAAAAGTAGCTGTCGATTTGCAGAATCAATCGTCGATGCAGAACGGCTCCGAATCGGAGGGAGAAAGCGGCTGTATTTGCTAGGGAGTTGGCGTTTTCGATACCTCGGCGTCTTGCTGTGCTGTGCTACCCCCGACAAAACAAACAAAACAAACAAAAACCCAACAAAAGTATTAATAATAATAATAATAATAATAATAATAATAAATATTAGATTGGCAATTAAGTTTACGCCGTTTGAAATTTTTTGAAAGTTTATTTTTCAATAAAAATTGACAACTAATTAATCAATAATCTACTATTCTCCCTTGTTGTTTCAATTTAAAAAAAAAAAAGAAAAAACGACGGGAATTTATTTGCCAATCCAATATATTATCCTGTCATAAGGATCATTCGATTAAGAAAACGAATACACACGAGGGAAAGAGAAAAGTGGAAAAAAAAAAGGAAAAGTACCAAAAAAAAAAAGAACAGAACAAATAATATGTATACACACAGACACACAGATACACATACGCAAGAAGAAAAAAAATATATCACGCACGTCATAATAATTAAAAATTTTTGCGAGATGCTGCTGGCTTCTTCTGATGTTTCTAATACACACATACACACACACACATATATATATACATAAATACATACATATACACACATAAATAATACATACACATCGTGGCCCAAATAATAGAGAGTTATTATGCGTTTTAAAAGGCACAAGATGTTCTCGATTATATACATAAATTAATAACACTATACTCGATCAGCCTGTGAATCTTTATATCGTTTTTAAAATTTAACAAGGAAAAAAAAAAAAAAAAAAAGAAATGAAAATGATATGTGAGATTTGAGACATGAATGAAATGAAATGAAATGAAAATGAAAATAATTTCATCGAAATTCTTCTTCTGCGAAAGATTTAAGTATGAGAGCTTCGTGTTATAGTGCGTCATATTTGTCGTGTTGTTAGTAGATTATGCGTTTTCAAGTCTAACGAAAATATGAAGATTAACACATAAGAACGACAGAGAATTTTTCTCTAGCTGAATTAATAACGGCGATCGATTGGTGGAAAGCTAACGTTAATAACGATCAAGTGTCAATTTGCATTTCCAATTGATGATTACGACAATTGAATATGAATAGTAAAAGAAAAATAATGTCATTGTAACTATTTTGCGCTTTCATTTTTATGTAAATTTGTTCATTCTGACGCATACATCGGAGCATACATAAAAGACTTACGTTGTTACATATCAAACAAAATTACATGTGCAATATACGCGAGAGATATAATTGTTAGCATTATTGTTGCTTCCTATTTTTTTCTTTTTATTACTTCTTTTTTTTTTTTTTTCTGAAATAGGAAAGAAAAGAATTGAAATTCACTCTTGACACCTACGCACAATGACAAACAGGAATAATTAAAAAATGTATTTAAACTTAACATGTGCGATCGTTCGAACGCATATACGACGAGTTTTCATTTAACGAAATGACTGAAAGTATGTTGCGGATTATGTATAGTTCGAAATTATTATTCGGTGAGTACATATATTAATATATAAATAAGGTGATCCATATGCATAATGTTGTTGTTTTAATCTTACTTTAAATGATATGGTATTGTTACGTTTTAAATCAACAAAACTTTGTGGTAATTACAAATTTGTTAATAATCTACTTTTAAACTAGTACATTTTACGTATGTGAAGAAATAAAATAGAAAATTCAATCATTTAGATTCCTGTAATAAAAAGGATTTGTAATTGTAATGCAACGTTAGAAAATGTGGATCACTTTGTGTATGTATAATATATTTACAACGATTGTTCGAGGATCTATAATGTGTAAATGATCTTTATAGACGTTTTTCTTGACGTTTAATAGAAAAGAAAAAAAGAATTAAATTAAATTAAATTAAATTAAATTAAATTAAATGAAAATAAAATAAAATAAAATAAAATAAAATAAAAAGGAAAATATGATCGCCGTTAGAGATGGAATCAAGCGAGTTAAGAACACTGTAATTTTCCTCGTGCTCTTCTTCATCGTTAATTAAATTGTACGACTCGCCTAGGAAAGTATCTTACGCGTAGTGTGAGTGTTGTCGTCGATAAGTATTTGAATATTACATACTCGAATCTTGCATACATAGACAAGATCGTATTTATATTTTTCGAAGTTGTTTTAGGCGCAACAACGTCATTATCAGGGATCTCAATTAACAAACAAACAAAATCCAATTTATATTAGTCAATCGAATTAATATTAAATAATTTATTTTTATCTATTTATTTATATTAAAAAGTTTGTAATTTTTTCATTTGCTGATCCCAGGTTGCGCCTAATATGACTTACGATAAAAATGCGATCTTGTAAATAGCGAATTAGAAATACATTGTTAGAACCCTCACTGGATAATAATAAAACAGAGTATATTGCTACACGACTAAACTGAAGTTTAAAACTTCACGAGATATATTACGTAGTACATATTAAATTACGTCGTGTGTATATGCAAAATGATAAACTTTACCCGGGATCTCTCTACGATTATTCACCGTTGTATTTTCATTGTTATTCATTGTTATTCATTGCATTTTCTACGAATCTCGTGATAGAAATTCGAGACAAACAACACAACAACAAAAAAATAGGAATTTGATAGCATGCTATTATTGCTATTTATTGATTTACTCAATTACTTGTATACATATGTATGTATGTATGTACGAACTTACAAAATGTCATCATTTTGTGAAAGAGAAGAATACATTCCGAACGAATAGCTTGATTCCATTTTTAAATCGATCTGCCTTACGAAATCCGTTCGTAAATCGTTATTTATTATGAATCACGCGTAATGTACGATTTTAATTGTTAATATGCGGCCAGAGTTTTGTCTTTTGTTAATTATTAAATCCTTTTAAAAGAGGCCAACGAGAAACTACGAAAAACCGATTTACGAACGGATCTCGTTTGATCCAGCGCTAAGCCCTTTATAAAGGAGAACACCAATGAAATAATAATCATAATAATTATACAAAAAAAAGGAAAACAACAAAAAAAATAATAATTTGTCTTCTATCCGTTATAGCTAAAGTTCACGCGGCCTGAAAAAAAAAAAAAAAAAAAAAAAGAGAGTTAGATAGAAAACGAATGCGATTTTTGTATAATCGTGTTATTATTAGAAAATGAAATAGTTAAATCGTCCTTATAAAGGGCTCTAAAGCGTTTGAATGCAAGAATGGTTTAACAATACCGTTTGTGTTTCATCGAGGAGAGACTGATTGTCGTCGTACGGCATCGTGCGAATCATTTATTTAAACGAACATAAAAAAAGAAAAAAACAAAACAAACAAACAAAGAAAGAAAGAAGGAAGGAAGGAAGGAAGGAAAGAGAGAGAAAGAAAAAAAAAAAGAAAGAAAATAACGCGATTTAAAAAAAATATGGATGCGGTTCGTAAATTTAAAGTAGCGAGATGGGCCCAATTCAATTTTTCGAAGCACAAAACTAGCGGATATATCATTTATAAGCGTTTATCGAATTAATCGATGTTGTGCTTGCTCGATTTCTGGTGTCACGAGCCTATTAAAGCAAAGAAAAAAAAAGAAATTATTAATGCAGAAAGAGAAAAGAAAAAAGAAAAAAAAAAGCAAATAATAATAATAACATACTATTCCTAATTTCCTATAATTTATCCTTATCGCTACAGTTCAAACGTGACATTTTCACACAAGGGGGAAAATAAAGAACTAGTTAATAATATTATTAATTATAATAATAATAATAATAATTATAATAATAATTATAATGATATATTAAAAAGAATATAAGAAAAAAATATGAATGAAGAACACGCAGCACTAGTGAGTAGCAAATCGCGGATTATTGTTCTTTTGTTTCTTTTTTTCTTTTTTTAGCTTCGTGTAAGCTATTTAATTAAATAAACTGTAGCTGATGCCGTACACACCACAGAATTATTGTACACACATACCCACACACACACACATGTAAACTTTAGGACTCGTACTTATATTACATTTAAAAACGATTATCCTATTTACGACAGACGAACTAACGCTATCGGAGAGAAATAATGAAAATGGAGAAGATCAAAGGAAACTAGAGTTTGTTTTAAACAATATAAAAAACAAATATTATATGCATTTATTTCAGAGTTGAGTTTAAAGTAATCATTTTGATTTATTTCAAATATTTTCTTTCTCTCTTTCTCTTTCTCTCTCTCTCTTTCTAGTTTTTATGATCGACAAAACGTAAAAAAGTGGCAGAAAAAATTAATTAAAATTATTATTATTATCATCGTAGTAAAAAGTATTAATGCGATAATCGCATTATTATATATTTCTTCTTTGTATACTTACCATTTTTATTTATTTATTCTTTGCGTTCGTTCATCTTTCGTAATAGGAAACAGAAAATAATTGTTTTCGCATTTCATTCTTGTATATGCTGCCAGAAAACATTTGTATCGAGTATATGATTAGAAATATTCGTCGATTGTGCATAAAAAATGTATAGAATAAAAAGAAAAGAGGAAGTGCGGAATGGAATCTCCGATGAGCACAAAGTTCGTCTATTTCTCTACGACGACTAACCCATAGAAGAAAAAAAAAATATGAAACAAGAATATATATATTAAAAAAAAAAAAAAACGAAATAATCTCTCACACACGTACACACAAAGTAACGAGAAAAACAAAATGATACAAACAAAAATAACAATGATCGATCTTTTTGTACTATTGTCTTAGACACGCATAATTCCCCGTATGTAATTATTAGTTCGAAGAGAAAGAGGGCAATTTTTGCAAATTTGTCATAACTGTATGTCGCGCGCCTATTATTAAAATAGTGAAGCTTAAAACGAACGAAAATAAAGATTTGTGTTCGCCAAGGATAATAATCATTTGGCCAAAAAAAAGAAAAAAAAAAAAAGATGAAATAGAAACAAAAATCACTTACCTTTACATTCACTCGTTCCTCGAGTTTTGTATTTTTTTTATTCTATTTTCTTGTGCACTTCTCCTGTTACACGTATGTATCTGTTTTTATTTTGTTTAAATTAAAAGAAACACTTATATAAGTTTGTAGGAGAACGAAAGGATTAAATGATTAATTAAATGGGAAATTATTTAAATATTTTCAAGAGATCGATTGTGTGTGTATCGAAACGTGATACAAACTAATAAAATAAAATAAAAAAATATAAGAATTATTATAGATATAGGTCGCAAAAAAGTATATTAAGTACTACATATCACTTGCACTTGGCTATAAATCAAATTTTCGTCTATTTTATTTCTGATAAACGATGTTTTTCCTTTTTCTTTAGATTTCTTTTTAAAATATCCCAACGAAGACAAAATTACAAACACAAATTAGGAGAGATATGCCGGTTTGTTTTTTCTTTCCCTTGTTTGTTTTTCTTCTTTTTAAATCGGCGAAACTTTGTGATCTTATGATTCGTCGAATTTGGTGGTAATCGTTTTACGTATTACTTTATTGTATGTATAATATCAATTATATACAAATTTAAAATTACCGTCAGCGTTTAATTCCTGTTCACGTGCTACGATTAGATTCTCTCGTTTACACATATTTATTTATAGTATATATAATGAAGTGTAAATTCTAATCAATATTTCAATCTTCTTTCGTTCATTTTTTAATTTTTAACATTTTCCCTTTTTTCTAGATTTTTGTAATTATCGTCGTCGTCGTTGTCTTTCACGCCGATAGCGAATCATTGATAATTTATTTATCTCTGACATAATTATTTACAATGTTATATTCTTTTTCGAAGTGTGCAATGAACAAATTAAAGAAATAAAATCAAGATATTATCGGATTCGTTTAATCGACGAAAGACAAGAGACCCACGCGATTCCCTTTCCTCGTATTGTGTATTAATATTTGAAAAAACATTTTTATTTTTTTGGAATTTCTTTTTGTTCTTACGTTATAACAATGATATTCAATTTTTTCCTCGTAGTCACTGTGATCGGTAAACGCTGCTGATTTTTCGCTCATTCTCGTCATCATCCCTTTTCCATAATTTAATACCTAAATTATTCGCTAATAAGAGTACGCTTCCTATCGTTTCCTTTTTTTTCTAAAATTTATTTTCCCCCTGTGATTTTTCTCGTATTTATTTTTTTTTCTTTCTCTTTTTTTTTTCCCTCTTTCATTCCCCGTTTGGCAGTATTATTATTATTATTATAATAATTATAATTATTATTATTATTATTATTATTAGTATTATTATTATTATTATTATTTTATTGAATATTTAATATTATTATTCTTATTAATATTACACGATCGAGATCATTAATTTCGATTTCGGTAATAATTGTATTATAAATTAGTCGACTTGGTGATCTCAAATATCGATCGTACGCCGTTGTGCTCGTATTTTTGTTTAAACAAAACGAATAATCCGAAATAGAATATAAATAAATAAATAAATAAAATGAGAACACGTATTACATATCATCGACGCGAGAAAAATTGATTTCAGTACTGACGGCAGTTCGATTTTTTTTTCTCTTCACGAGATATAATAAAAACAGATTAATATTATTTAACTTATTCTTTTCTTTTTACTTTTTCTTTTTTTTTTTCTCTTGTATTATTTTTCTTCACATTGCTCCGATAATTCGTTCTGGTACGTGTGAATCGTTACTCAATAAGAGTAATCCATTGTCAGTCTATTTGAATTGTGAAACAGCGAACAAAATGATGAAATATGTACTTATGTACAATGTACTTTACAATGGGATTACATCGGAAACGCGTATAGATAAAGATATGCTGTTTTAATTTACACGGAACGAAAATTTCAATCTCGAGTCATCTAATTCTAAACGAGTTGAACTCCCACATTTTTCTTTCTTATTTCTTTTTTTAATCCTCTTTTTCTTTATTTTATTTTTTGGTTTTTTCTTTTTCCTCATAGATCATTCATAGAAATCCTTCATCGCCCGAATGATTTAGGATTCGCACAGCACATTACGCGTTATGAATTTTTTTTCCCTTTGTCAATTTATACGTCCGATTTAATCCACGCGTTTTTATTCGCGTTAGAAAACGCAATTTTACATTTACGATGCGATTATTATGTACAGAGTTTCTTTTTTGTTTTTTTTTTTTTTTTATAATGAGTCCTTTTTCTTTTCTTTTTTTTCTTTTTGTTTTTTTTTTTTTTTTTTTTTTTTAAGAGAAACGTGCAAAGCGACGAATAATATCGCAGCTTCGCTTAAAAATCTAGGCGCGACTGTTGGAAAATGATCTAGGTAAAATATTTACCAGGTCCGTGTGTTTTACGTAGTGTACATGTCTATATGTGTGTGTGTTTGTGTGTGTATTTGTCGAGGAATAATAGCACTGACAAAAATATCAATCCTCGGAGTGAAGTTCGACCTTTAAATTAGAAACCTGTTTGTTAACGTGTTCCCATCGGACGAAAGTTCAAACGTTTACGAATTTAAAAAGGTCACAATTTCATCCTGTTACGAGGTTTTCTCCTAAGATTTTATAATGGCAGATTAATTTCTCGATTTCACTGGCTACAAATTTTACTCGGCAGTTGGTCGTAAAGTATTTTTTTTTTTTTTTATTATTTTATTTTATTATTTTATTTTTTTTTGTATATCTCTGATTATTTTTTAAAGGTAGAAAACAGTCGTCAATTGGCATAATCGACGTCGACTATCGACACATATCGTTAATAAAGAAGACGACGAAGACAAATACTCATCTCTCTCTCTCTCTCTCTCTCTCTTGTACGTGTGCGTACGTGCGCGCAATTACATTTCTATCTCTTTTTTTAATAAATATCGTGACATATTTTCTAAAGAGATTGAATAAAATGTGCGTACGAACGTGTTGACGAGCCGATTAACCGATAGGCCCCCCATTCTTTTATCGAGAGTAATTGTTTATTGGATGGATCCGTGATGGTGGTACGCATTGGTAAGGTAGAAACTCCTAGAGTCAAACTCTTAGTTCCTCCATGATCTGTGTTTGATGATTGTGTCCTTTTTTTAGGGTTCCCGCGGCCGACATCGCAAGACTTTCCTGTTGCAATTGATTAGGACTGATAATTAAATTTTGCGTTGGTTTTCCTGGTTTTGTATTTTTAGGAGGTGGGGGTGGCATCGGCACGTGACAACTATTGTTTTGCAGGTCAGCGAATTCAGGTGGTGGTATGTGTTGTATGTGATGTCTCTCCGCATTTTTAGTTTCCAATTCGCCGCATATATTGTTAGGCATTTGTCCGTTTTCCTGACGTTTCTTCGAACAACTGTGTTGATTACTTTTGTCACGTTGATAGTAGACCCCGGCAAATATCAAAACGTTTAGAATTAGAAGACTGCAACCAATTGCTATCGTTACGCTGAGTGCAGTCGAGTAAGCTGCAAAACCGTCTTCCGGTTGACCGGTCGAATCCTCGAAAGCTAATTCGCTTGGTATAGCAGTTGAACCATTTTGTGGTTTATCAACGATCGTTACTTCCGATGTCGTCGTGCGTGCAGTTGTCGGTACTCTTTGGATGAATCTCGGTGGTACCTGAAATTTCAATAGTATTACGTTATCGACAAAATATTTTTCCTTTAAACATTTAATAAATAATGTTTCATTGTCTATTATAATAAATGAATGTACCTGTTCCGCGTCTAAAAGATGATGCGACCTGGGAACGTCTTCGGTACCAGGTTTATGAAGATCAGGCACGAGATTCAACCAAAAGGAAAGTCTATGTGCCCTGTAATGGTTCTTCGACTTCGACTTCAGTTCTGTAACACGAAACGAGACTACTTTTAATGCGAGTCGAGCTAAAAAAAAAAAGGTTGGCCATCAAACAATAGGTAAGAACAAAGAAGGATCCTTTGAAAATGAAGGAAGCATTTCTTCGTGCAAAAAAAAAAAGGGTTAAAATGCTCATGCGAAACGTATTCATAAGGTTTCCTTCCCCTCTCCCTCGAAAGTTGGAACACTCGGTTGGCTTTTCGACCACCTCAGCGATGAATGCTTTCATGCGAACGTTAAGGGATAATTAATTATTGTCGTTGAATGATCTCGTGCTGCGCTCGTTGGCAGCGTTCAAACTTTGAAACTTCGACTTACTCCTGGTAATAGGCCAGTCAAAAAGAGCCAAACTTCCATTTTTTCACAACTTGGATTTTTCAATAAAAGAAAAACAATAATTCATTTTAACAGAAACTATTATTATTTAGTCGAGAATAAATAATAATAAATTAATACGTATTCCTTTTTAAGACGAAAATTATAATTTAAAAATTTTCCCTATTAGATTATGTATTTTAGAAAATTTTAGATTACAGATTTGTTGCACAAACAAACAAACTAATAATTATATCAGAGTTGCAATAATATAA